>NC_092237.1:39074323-39147587 GCF_036320965.1 Panulirus ornatus
AAGAAGAAAACGGAGAAGACCAAACTGACAATGGAAGGATGGAGTAAAAATACTTTGAGTGGTCGGAGCCTTAACATGCAGGAGGGCAATAGGCGTGCACAAGATTCAGTGAACTGGAATGATGTGGTATACAAGGGTCGACGTGCTGTCAATAGACTGGATAAGGGCATGTGAAGTAGCCTGGAGAAATTATGGAAAGGTCTTTTGGGCCAGGGTGTGAATAGGGGCTGTGGTTTCGGTGCACTGCACATTACAAATAGCGAATGAATGTGAGCATCTGCGACCTTTTCGTCTGTTCCTAGCGCTACCTTGCTAACGTAGGAAACGGTGTATAACCATGGTATACATACACACACATACACATATATGAGAGTAAATGTGAATAAGAGCAAGGTTATTAGGTACAGTAGGGGTGAGGGTCAAGTCAATTGGGAGGTGAGTTTGAATGGAGAAAAACTGGAGGAAGTGAAGTGTTTTAGATATCTGGGAGTGGATCTGTCAGCGGATGGAACCATGGAAGCGGAAGTGGATCATAGGGTGGGGGAGGGGGCGAAAATTTTGGGAGCCTTGAAAAATGTGTGGAAGTCGAGAACATTATCTCGGAAAGCAAAAATGGGTATGTTTGAGGGAATAGTGGTTCCAACAATGTTGTATGGTTGCGAGGCGTGGGCTATGGATAGAGATGTGCGCAGGAGGATGGATGTGCTGGAAATGAGATGTTTGAGGACAATGTGTGGTGTGAGGTGGTTTGATCGAGTAAGTAACGTAAGGGTAAGAGAGATGTGTGGAAATAAAAAGAGCGTGGTTGAGAGAGCAGAAGAGGGTGTTTTGAAATGGTTTGGGCACATGGAGAGAATGAGTGAGGAGAGATTGACCAAGAGGATATATGTGTCGGAGGTGGAGGGAACGAGGAGAAGAGGGAGACCAAATTGGAGGTGGAAAGATGGAGTGAAAAAGATTTTGTGTGATCGGGGCCTGAACATGCAGGAGGGTGAAAGGAGGACAAGAAATAGAGTGAATTGGAGTCATGTGGTATACAGGGGTTGACGTGCTGTCAGTGGATTGAAGCAAGGCATGTGAAGCGTCTGGGGTAAACCATGGAAAGCTGTGTAGGTATGTATATTTGCGTGTGTGGACGTGTGTATGTACATGTGTATGGGGGGGGGGGTTGGGCCATTTCTTTCGTCTGTTTCCTTGCGCTACCTCGCAAACGCGGGAGACAGCGACAAAGTATAAAAAAAAAAAAAAAAAAAAAAATATATATATATATATATATATATATATATATATATATATATATATATATATATATATATATATATATATATATATATATATATATATATATATATATATATATATATATCCCCCTATCCCTGGGGATAGGAGAGAAAGAATAATTCCCACGCATTCCTCACGTGTCGTAGAAGGCGACTAAAGGAGACGGGAGCGGGGGGCCAGAAACCCTCCCCTCCGTTGTATTTTAACTTTCTAACAAGGGAAACAGAAGAAGGAGTCACGCGGAGAGTGCTTATCCTCCACGTAGACTCAGATTGGGGTGTCTGAATGTGTGTGGATGTAACCAATATGAGAAAAATATAGAGATAGGTAGTATGTTTGAGGAAAGGAACCTGGATGTTTTGGCTCTGAGTGAAACGAAGCTAAAGGGTAAAGGGGAAGAGTGGTTTGGTAATGTCTTGAGAGTAAAGTCGGGGATTAGTGAGAGGACAAAAGCAGAGGAAGGAGTATCACTACCCATGAAACAGGAATTGTGGGAGTATGTGATAGAGTGTAAGAAAGTAAATTCTAGATTGATATGGGTAAAACTGAAGGTTGATGGAGAGAGATGGGTGATTATTGGTGCATATGCACCTGGGCATGAGAAGAAAGATCATGAGAGGCAAGTGTTTTGGGAGCAGCTGAATGAGTGTGTTAGTGGATTTCATGCACAAGACCGGGTTATAGTGATGGGTGATTTGAATGCAAAGGTGAGTAATGTGGCAGTTGAGGGAATAATTGGTATACATGGGGTGTTCAGTGTTGTAGATGGTAATGGCGAAGAGCTTGTAGATTTATTTGCTGAAAAAGAACTGGTGATTGGGAATACCTGGTTTAAAAAGCGAGATATACATAAGTATACGTATGTAAGTAGGAGAGATGGCCAGAGAGCGTTATTGGATACGTATTAATTGACAGGCGCGCGAAAGAGAGACTTTTGGATGTTAATGTGTTGAGAGGTGCAACTGGAGGGATGTCTGATCATTATCTTCTGGAGGCGAAGGGGAAGATTTGTAGGGGTTTTCAGAAAAGAAGAAAGAATGTTGGGGTGAAGAGGGTGGTGAGAGTAAGTGAGCTTGGGAAGGAAAATTATGTGAGGAAGTACCAGGAGAGACTGAGTACAGAATGGAGAAAGGTGAGAGCAAAGGAGGTATGGGGAGTGGGTGAGGAATGGGATGTATGTAGGGAAGCAGTGATGGCTTGCGGAAAAGACACTTATGGCATGAGAAGAGTGGGAGGTGGGTTGATTAGAAAGGGAAGTGATTTGTGGGATGAAGAAGTAAGATTATTAGTGAAAGGGAAGAGAGAGGCATTTGGACGATTTTAGTAGGGAAAAAATGAAAATGAGTTGGAGATGTATATATATATATATATATATATATATATATATATATATATATATATATATATATATATATATATATTTATTTCCCTGGGGATAGGGGAGAAAGAATACTTCCCACGTATTCCCTGCGTGTCGTAGAAGGCGACTAAAAGGGGAGGGAGCGGGGGGCTGGAAATCCTCCCATCTCAATTTTTTCTTTTTTTTTTTTTTTTAATTTTCCAAAAGAAGGAACAGAGAAGGGGGCCAGGTGAGGATATTCCCTCAATGGCCCAGTCCTCAGTTCTTAACGCTACCTCGCTAACGCGGGAAATGGCGAATAGTTTGAAAAAAAAAAAAAAAATATATATATATATATATATATATATATATATATATATATATATATATATATATATATATATATATATATATATATATATATATAAATATATATATATATATATATATATATATATATATATATATATATATATATATATATATATATATATATCTCCATCCCAACATTTTCCCTTCTTTTAGAGAGTGGTGAGAGTAAGTGAGCTTGGGAAGGAGACTTGTGTGAGAAAGTACCAGGAGAGACTGAGTACAGAATGGAAAAAGGTGAGAACAAAGAAGGTATGGGGAGTGGGGGAGGAATGGAATGTACTTAGAGAAGCAGTGATGGATTACGCAAAAGATGCTTGTGGCATGAGAAGCGTGGGAGGAGGGCTGATTAGAAAAGGTAGTGAGTGGTGGGATGAAGAAGTAAGATTACTGGTGAAAGAGAAGAGAGAGGCACTTGGACTATTTTTGCAGGGAAAAAGTGCAAATGAGTGGAAGAGGTATAAAAGAAAGAGGCAGGAGGTCAAGAGAAAGGTGCAAAAGGTGAAAAAGAGGGCAAATGAGAGTTGGGGTAAGAGAGTATCATTAAATTTCAGGGAGAATAAAAAGATATTTTGGAAGGAGGTAAATAAAGTGCGTAAGACAAGAGAGCAAATGGGAACTTCAGTGAAGGGGGCAGATGGGGAGGTGATAACAAGTAGTGGTGATGTGAGAGGGATATGGAGTCAGAATTTTGAAGGTTTGTTGAATGTGTTTGATGATAGAGTGGCAGATATAGGGTGTTTTGGTCGAGGTAGTGTGCAAAGTGAGAGGATTAGGGAAAATGATTTGGTAAATAGAGAAGAGGTAGTAAAAGCTTTACGTAAGATGAAAGCTGGCAAGGCAGCAGGTTTGGATGGTATTGCAGTGGAATTTATAAAAAAAAGGGGGTGACTGTATTATTGACTGGTTGGTAAGGTTATTTAATGTATGTATGTCTCATGGTGAGGTGCCTGAGGATTGGAGGAATGCTTGCATGGTGCCATTGTACAAAGGCAAAGGGGATAGGAGTGAGTGCTCAAATTACAGAGGTATAAGTTTGTTGAGTATTGCTGGTAAATTATATGGGAGGGTATTGATTGAGAGGGTGAAGGCATGCACAGAGCATCAGATTGGGGAAGAGCAGTGTGGTTTCAGAAGTGGTAGAGGATTTGTGGATCAGGTGTTTGCTTTGAAGAATGTATGTGAGAAATACTTAGAAAAACAAATGGATTTGTATGTAGCATTTATAGATCTGGAGAAGGCATATGATAGAGTTGATAGAGATGCTCTGTGGAAGGTTTTAAGAATATATGGTGTGGGAGGCAAGTTGTTAGAAGCAGTGAAAAGTTTTTATCGAGGATGTAAGACATTTGTACGTGTAGGAAGAGAGGAAAGTGACTGGTTCTCAGTGAATGTAGGTATGCGGCAGGGGTGTGTGATGTCTCCATGGTTGCTTAATTTCTTTATGGATGGGGTTGTTAGGGAGGTGAATGGAAGAGTTTTGTTAAGAGGGGCAAGCAACAGTCTGTTGTGGATGAGAGAGCTTTGGAAGTGAGTCAGTTGTTGTTCGCTTATGATACAGCGCTGGTGGCTGATTCATGTGAGAAACTGCAGAAGCTGGTGACTGAGTTTGGTAAAGTGTGTGAAAGAAGAAAGTTAAGAGAAAATGTAAATAGCAGGAAGGTTATTAATTACAGTAGGATTGAGGGTCAAGTCAATTGGGAGATAAGTTTGAATAGAGAAAATCTGGAGGAAGTAAATTGTTTTAGATATCTGGGAGTGGATCTGGCAACGGATGGAACCATGGAAGTGTAAGTGAATCATAGGGTGGGGGAGGTGGCGAAAATTCTGGGAGCCTTGAAGAATGTTTGGAAGTCTAGAACATTATATCGGAAAGCAAAAATGGGTATGTTTGAAGGAATAGTGGTTCCAACAATGTTGTATTGTTGCGATACGTGGGCTATGGATAGAGTTGTGCGCAGCAGGGTGGATGTGCTTGAAATGAGATGTTTGAGGACAATATGTGGTGTGAGGTGGTTTGATCGAGTAAGTAATGTAAGGGTAAGGGAGATGTGTGGAAATGAAAAGAGTGTGGTTAAGAGAGCAGAAGAGGGTGTTTTGAAGTGGTTTGGTCACATGCAGAGAATGAGTGAGAAAAGATTTACCAAGAGGATCTATATGTCAGAGGTGGAGGGAACGAGGAGAAGTGGGAGACCAAATTGGAGGTGGAAAGATGGAGTGAGAATGATTTTGAGTGATCGGAGTCTGAACATGTAGGAGGGTGAAAGGCGTGCAATGAATAGAGTGAATTGGATTGATGTGGTATACCAGGGTCGACGTGTTGTCAGTGGATTGAACCATAGCATGTAAAGCGTCTGGGATAAGCCATGGAAAGTTGTGTGTGGCCTGGTTGTGGAAAAGGAGCTCTGGTTGCGGTTCATTATTACATGACAGCTAGAGACTGAGTGTGGACGAATGGGGCCTTCGTGGTCTTTTCCTACCGCTACATCGCACACATGAGGGGGAAGGGGGCTGTTATTCCATGTGTGGCGGGGTGGCGATGGGAATAAATAAAGGCAAACTATGAATTATGTACATGTGTATATATGTATATGTCTGTGTGTGTATATATATGTGTACATTGAGATGTATAGGTATGTATATTTGCGTGTGTGGACGTGTATGTATATACATGTGTATGTGGTTTGGTTGGGTCATTCTTTCGTCTTTTTCCTTGCGCTACCTCGCTAATGCGGGAGACAGTGACAAAGGAAATAATATATATATATATATATATATATATATATATATATATATATATATATATATATATATATATATATATATATATATATATATTCTCTTTTTTTTTCTTTAATACTATTCGGCACGTCCCGCGTCAGCGAGGTAGCGCCAAGAACAGTGGACTGGGCACTTGAGGAAACATCCTCATCCAGCCCCCTTCTATGTTCCTTCCTTTGGAAAGAAAAAAAAAAGAGAGTGGAGGATTTCCAGCCCCCAGCTCCCTTCCCTTTTAGTCGCCCTCTACGACACGCAGGGAATACGTGGGAAGTATTCTTTCTCCCCTATCCCCAGGGATCATATATATATATATATATATATATATATATATATATATATATATATATATATATATATATATATATATATATATATATGTATATGGTAAAGTGTGTGAAAGAAGAAAGTTAAGAGTAAATGTGAATAAGAGCAATGTAATTAGGTACATTAGGGTTGAGGGTCAAGTCAATTGGGAGGTAAGTTTGAATGGAGAAAAACTGGAGAAAGTAAAGTGTTTTAGATATCTGGGAGTGGATCTGGCAGCGGATGGAACCATGGAAGCGGAAGTGGATCATAGGGTGGGGGAGGGGGCCAAAATCCTGGGAGCCTTGAAGAATGTGTGGAAATCGAAAACATTATCTCGGAAAGCAAGAATGGGTATGTTTGAAGGAATAGTGGTTCCAACAATGTTGTATGGTTGCGAGGCGTGGGCTATGGATAGAGTTGTGCGCAGGAGGATGGATGTGCTGGAAATGAGATGTTTGAGGACAATGTGTGGTGTGAGGTGGTTTGATCGAGTAAGTAACGTAAGGGTAAGAGAGATGTGTGGAAATAAAAAGAGCGTGGTTGAGAGAGCAGAAGAAGGTGTTTTGAAATGGTTTGGGCACATAGAGAGAATGAGTGAGGAAAGATTGACCAAGAGGATATATGTGTCGGAGGTGGAGGGAACGAGGAGAAGAGGGAGACCAAATTGGAGGTGGAAAGATGGAGTGAAAAGGATTTTGTGTGATCGAGGCCTCAACATGCAGGAGGCTGAAAGGAGGGCAAGGAATAGAGTGAACTGGATCGATGTGGTATACCGGGGTTGACGTGCTGTCAGTGGATTGAATCAGGGCATGCGAAGCGTCTGGGGTAAACCATGGAAAGCTGTGTAGGTATGTATATTTGCGTGTGTGGAAGTATGTATATACATGTTTATGGGGGTGGGTTGGGCCATTTCTTTCGTCTGTTTCCTTGCGCTACCTCGTAAACGCGGGACACAGCGACAAAGCAAAAAAAAAAAAAAAACAGGTGTCCTTCCCAAGCTCACTTACTCTCATCACTCTCTAAAAGAAGAGAGAATGTTGGGTGCAGATATATATATATATATATATATATATATATATATATATATATATATATATATATATATATATATATATATATATATATATATATATATATATATATATATATATATATATATATTTATATATATCTGCACCCAACATTCTCTCTTCTTTTAGAGAGTGGTGAGAGTAAGTGAGCTTGGGAAGGACACTTGTTTAAGGAAGTACCAGTGGAGACTGAGTACAGAATGGAAAAAGGTGAGAACAAAGGAAGTAAGGTGAGTGGGGGAGGAATGGAATGTATTTACGGAAGCAGTGATGGTTTGCGCAAAAGATGCTTGTGGCAGGAGAAGCGTGGTAGGACGGCTGATTAGAAAAGGTAGTGAGTGGTGGGATGAAGAGGTGAGATTATTAGTGAAAGAGAAGAGAGAGGCATTTGGACGATTAATGCAGGGAAAAAGTACAAATGAGTGGAAGAGGTATAAAAGAAAGAGGCAGGAGGTCAAGAGAAAGGTGCAAGAGGTGAAAAAGAGGGCAAATGAGAGTTGTGGTTAGAGAGTATCATTATATTTCAGTGAGGATAAAAAAATGTTTTGAAGGAGGTAAATAAAGTGTGTAAGACAAAGGAGCAAATGGGAACTTCAGTGAAGGGGGCTAATGGGGAGGTGATAACAAGTTGTGGTGATGTGAGAAGGAGATGGTGTCAGAATTTTTTAAGGTTTGTTGAATGTGTTTGATGATAGAGTGACAGATATAGGGAGTTTTGGTCGAGGTGGTGTGCAAAGTGAGAGGGTTAGGGAAAATGATTTGGTAAATAGAGAAGAGATAGTAAAAGCTTTACGGAAGATGAAAGCCTGCAAAGCAGGAGGTTTGGATGGTATTGCAGTGGAATTTATAAGAAAAGGGGGTGACTGTATTGTTGACTGGTTGGTAAGGTTATTTAATGTATGTATGATTCATGGTGAGGTGCCTGAGGATTGGCGGAATGCTTGTATAGTGCCATTGTACAAAGGGAAAGGGGATAAGAGTGAGTGCTCAAATTACAGAGGAACAAGTTTGTTCAGTATTCCTGGTAAATTATATGTGAGGGTATTGATTGAGAGGGTGAAGGAATGTACAGAGCATCAGATTGGGGAAGAGCAGTGTGGTTTCAGAAGTGTTAGGCGATGTGTGGATGAGGTGTTTGCTTTGAAGAATGTATGTGCGAAATACTTAGAAAAACAAATGGATTTGTATGTAGCATTTATAGATCTGGAGAAGGCATATGATAGAGTTGATAGAGATGCTCTGTGGAAGGTATTAAGAATATATGGTGTGGGAGGCAAGTTGTTAGAAGCAGTGAAAAGTTTTTATTGAGGATGTAAGGCATGTGTACGTGTAGGAAGAGAGGAAACTGAGTGGTTCTCAGTGAATATAGGTTTGCGGCAGGGGTGTGTGATGTCTCCATGGTTGTTTAATTTGTTTATGGATGGGGTTGTTAGGGAGGTAAATGCAAGAGTTTTGGAAAGAGGGGCAAGTATGCAGTCTGTTGGGGATGAGAGAGCTTGGGAAGCGAGTCAGTTGTTGTTCGCTGATGATACAGCGCTGGTGGCTGATTCATGTAAGAAACTGCAAAAGATGGTGACAGAGTATGGTAAAGTGTGTAAAAGAAGAAAGTTAAGAGTAAATGTGAATAAGAGCAAGGTTATTAGGTACAGTAGGGTTGAGGGTCAAGTCAAATGGGAGGTAAGTTTGAATGGAGAAAAACTGGAGGAAGTAAAGTGTTTTAGATATCTGGAAGTGGATCTGGCAGCGGATGGAACCATGGGAGCGAAAGAGAATCATAGAGTAGGGGAGGGGGCGAAAACTCTTGGAGCCTTGAAGAATGTTTGGAAGTCGAGAACATTATCTCGGAAAGCAAAAATATGTATGTTTTAAGGAATAGTGGTTCCAACAATGTTGTATGGTTGCGAGGCGTGGGCTATGGATAGAGTTGTGCGTAGGAGGGTGGATGTGTTGGAAATGAGATGTTTGAGGACAATATGTGGTGTGAGGTGGTTTGATCGAGTAAGTAATATAAGGGTAAGAAAGATGTGTGGAAATAAAAAGATTGTGATTGAGAGTGCAGAAGATGGTGTTTTGAAATGGTTTGATCACAAGGAGAGAATGAGTGAGGAAAGATTGACCAAGAGGATATATGTGTCAGAGGTGGAGGGAACGAGGAGAAGTGGGAGACCAAATTGGAGGTGGAAAGATGGAGTGAGAAAGATTTTGAGTGATCGGGGCCTGAACATGCAGGAGGGTGAAAGGCGTGCAAGGAATAGAGTGAATTGGAACGATGTTGTATACCGGGGTCGACGTGCTGTCAATGGATTGAACTAGGGCATGTGAAGCGTATGGGGTAAACCATGGAAAGTGTGTGGGGCCTGGATATGGAAAGGGAGCTGTGGTTTCGGTGCATTATTACATGACAGCGAGAGACTGAGTGTGAACGAATGGGGCCTTTGGTGTCTTTTCCTAGCGCTACCTCGCACACATGAGGGGGGAGGGGGTTGTTATTCCATGTGTGGCGAGGTGGCGATGGGAACAAATAAAGGCAGACAGTATGAATTATGTACATGTGTATATATGTATATGTCTGTGTGTGTAGATATATGTGTACATTGAGATGTATAGGCATTGTATATTTGCGTGTGTGGACGTGTATGTATATACATGTTTATGTGGGCGGGTTGGGCCATTCTTTCGTCTATTTACTTGCGCTATTTCGCTAACGCGGGAGACAGCGACAAAGCAAAATAAATAAAAAAATAATGAAATAAATAATATATATATATATACATATATATATATATATATATATATATATATATATATATATATATATATCTTTTTTTTTTTTTTTCATACTATTCGCCATTTCCCGCGATAGCGAGGTAGCGTCAAGAACAGAGGACTGGGCCTTTGAGGGAATATCCTCACCTGGACCTCTTCTCTGTTCCTTCTTTTGGAAAACTAAGAAAAAAAAAAAAAAAAAAAAAAAAAAACGAGAGGGGAGGATTTCCAGCCCCCCGCTCCCTTCCCCTTTTAGTCGCCTTCTACGACACGCAGGGAATATGTGGGAAGTATTCTTTCTCCCCTATCCCCAGGGATATATATATATATATATATATATATATATATATATATATATATATATATATATATATATATATATATATATATTCTTTTTCTTTTCATACCATTCGCCATTTCCCGCGTTAGCGAGGTAGCGTTAAGAACAGAGGACTGGGCCTTTGAGGGAATATCCTCATATGCCCCTTCTCTGTTCCCTCTTTGGAAAAAAAGCAAAAAAAACAAGTGTAAAGGATGTCCAGCCCCCCGCTCCCTTCCCTTTTCGTCGCCTTCTACGACATGCACGGAATACGCGGGAAGTATTCTTTCTCCCCTATCCACAGGGATATATATATGTATATATATACATATATATATATATATATATATATATATATATATATATATATATATATATATATATATATATATATATATATATATATATAGCGGAAGGAAACACACGATAGAATTTCGTCTGTTTCCTTGCGCTACATATTTCTTAGTATAGTCGTTGCCTCCTGCGTTAGCTAGCTAGCGCAAGGAAACAGACGAAATAATGGCCCAAGCCACCTTTATACACATGTATAAGTATAAACGCCCACACATCCACATATACATACCTATACATTTCAACGTATGCATACATATACATACATAAATAAATACACATATATACATGTACCTATTTATACTTGCTGCCTTCATCCATTCCGCCGCCTCCTGCCACACATGAAATGGCCCTCCTTCCCACCACACGCGCGCGAGGTAGCGTTAGGAGAAGACAACAAAGGCCAAATTTGTTGAAACTCAGTCTCTAGCTGTCATGAATAATGCACCGAAACCACAGCTCCCTTTCTACATCCAGGATTCACAAAACTTTTCATGGTTTATCCCAGACGCTTCACAAGCCCTGGTTCAATCCATTGACAGCACGTCGACCCCGGTACCCCATATCGTTCCAATTCCCTCTATTCCTGCGCGCCTTTCACCCTCCTGTATGTTCAGGCCCCGATCAATCAAAATCTTTTTCACTCCATCTTTCCATTTCTAATTTCGTCTCCCACTTTTCCTCGTTCCCACCACCTCTGACACATATATTCTCTTTGTCAATCTTTTCTCACTCATTCTCTCCATCTGACCAAACCATCTCAAAACATCCTCTTCTGCTCTCTCAACCATACTCTTTTCATTACCACACATCTCTTTTACCCTTTCATTACTTATTCGATCAAACCACCTCACACAACATTTTGTCCTTAAACATCTCATTTCTAGCACACCCACCCTCCTTCGCACAACTCTATCCATAGTCCACGCCTCGCAAACCATGTAACATTGTTGGAACCACTATTCCTTCAAACAAACCCATATTTGCTTTCCAAGATAACGCTCTCGACTTCCACTCATTTTTCAACGCTCCCAGAACTTTCACCTCCTCCCACACCCAATGATTCACTTCCACGTCCATGGTTCCATTCGCTTCCAAATCTACTCCCAGGTTTCTAAAACACCTCACTTCCTCTAGTTTTTCTCCATTCAAACTTACCTCTCAATTCACGTGTCCCTCAACCCTACTGCACCTAATAACTTTGCTCTTATTAACATTTACTCTTAGCTTTCTTCTTTCACACACTTTACCAAACTCAGTCACCAGCTTCTGCAGTTTCTCACCCGAATCAGCCACCAGCGCTGTATCATCAGCGAATAACAACTGACTCACTTCCCAAGCTCTCTCATCCACAACAGACTGCATACTTGCCTCTCTTTCCAAGACTCTTGCATTCACCTCCCCAACAACACCATCCATAAACAAATTAAACAACCATGGAGACATCACACACCCCTGCCGCAAACCAACATTCTCTGAGAACCAATCACTTATCTGTCTTCCTACAAGTACACATGCCTTACAACCTGGAAAAAACTTTCCACTGCTTCTAACAACTTGCCTCCCACATCATATATTCTTAATACCTTCCACAGAACATCTCTATCAACTCTATTATATGTCTTCTCCAGATCCATAAATGCTACATACAAATCAATTTGCTTTTCTAAGTTTTCCTCGCATACATTCTTCAAAGCAAACACCTGATCCACACATCATCTAGAACTTCTGAAACCTCACTGCTCTTCCCCAATCTGATTCTCTGCATATGCCTTCACCCTCTCAATCAATACCCTCCCACATAATTTCCAAGGAATACCCAACAAACTTATACCTCTGTAATTTGAGTCCTTACTTTTATCTCCTCTGCCTTTGTACAATGGCACTATCCAAGCATTCCACCAATCCTCAGGCATCTCACCATGAGTCATACATACATTGAATAACCTCACCAACCAGTCAACAATACAGTCACCCACTTTTTTAATAAATTCCACTGCAATACCATCCAAACCCGCTACCTGCCCAACTTTCATATTCCGGGAAAGCTTTTACTACCTCTTGTCTGTTTACCAAATCATTCTCCCTAACTCTCTCACTTTGCATACCACCTAGAGCAAAACACCCTATATCTGCCACTCTATCGTCAAACAAATTCAACAAACCTTCAAAATACTCACTCCATCTCCTTCTCACATCACCACTACTTGTTATCACCTCCCCATTAGCCCGCTTCACTGATGTTCCCATTTGTTCCCTTGTCTTACGCACTTTATTTACCTACTTCCAAAACATCTTTCTATATTCACTAAAATTTAATGATACTCTCTCACCCCAACTCTCATTTGCCTTCTTTTTCACCTCTTGCACCTTTCTCTTGACTTCCTGCCTCTTTCTTTTACACATTTCCCAGTCATTTGCATTATTTCCCTGCAAAAATCGTCCAAATTCCTCTCTCTTCTCTTTCACTCATAATCTTACTTCTTCATCCCACCACTCAATACCCTTTCTAATCAACCCACCTCCACGCTTCTCATGCTACAAGCATCTTTTGCCCAAGCTATCACTGCTTCTTTAGATACATCCCATTCCTCCCCCACTCCCCTTACCTCCTTTGTTCTCATCTTTTTCCATTCTGTACTCATTCTGTCCTGGTACCTCCTCACACAAAGATCCTTCCCAAGCTCACTTACTCTTACCACTCTCTTCACCCCAACAATCTCTCTTCTTTTCTGAAAACCTCTACAAAGCTTCACTTTCGCCTCCACAAGATAATGATCAAACATACCTCCAATTGTACCTCTCAGCACATTAACATACAAAAATCTCTCTTTCGAGCGCCCATCAATTAACACATAATCCAATAACGCTCTCTGACCATCTCTCCTCCTTACAAAGTATACTTTTTTTAAACCTGATATTCCCAATCACCATTCCTTTTTCAGCACATAAATCTAGAAGCTCTTCATCATTTCCATTTACAACACTTAGCACCCCATGTACACCAATTATTCCCTCAAATGCTACATTACTCACCTTTGCATTCAAAACTACTAACACACTCACTCAGCTGCTCCCAAAACACTTGCCTCTCATGCCTCTCAAAACACTTTCTTCTCATGCCCAGGTGCATATGCACCAATAATCACCCATCTCTCTCCATCCACTTTCAGTCTTACCCATATCAATCTAGAATTTACTTTCTTACACTCTATCACATACTCTCACCACTCCGGTTTCACTAGTGCTACTCCTTCCCTTGCTCTTGTCTTCTCACTAACCCCTGACTTTACTCCCAAGACATTCCCAAACCACTCTTCTCCTTTACCCTTGAGCTTCGTTTCACTCAGAGCCAAAACCTCCAGGTCCTTTCCTCAAACATATCATCTATCTTTCCCTTTTTTCATCTTGGTTACATCCAATCCCATTTAGACACCCCAATCTGAGCCCTCGAGGAGGATAAGCACTCCCAGCGTGACTCCTTGTTCTGTTTCCCCTTTTAGAAAGTTACAGTACAAGTAGGAGAGTGTTTCTGGCCCCCCGCTTGAAATAATCGAATAGCCTTCCTCTCACATCCATGAGCAACAAAGACTTATGTGAATACTGGGTGCAAAACACTCATGTAATGGCAAAAAAGTTTACTTTTTGGTGGCTTTAGACCCCTCCGTGATAGGTGATGGCGGTTACATCAGATACTTGCTTTATGCATACATCTTATGAAGTGTGTAAAAAGACCGAGCAAAATTTCATAGATAATGGCTGAAATAAGACCAAGTAATGCCCAAAAGAAGAGAAATTTTTTTATCATTTGAGCGATATGATTCTTCTTTAGAAAGTCTATGAAAAGATGTTGTTTTACGCATGATAATGACTCTTACGAGCACTAAGTTGCGAACAATGATACTGCCTTCGAAAGCAATATACTCACCTCGACTGTGAAGGGAGACAAGATGGCGAAGGATCGGTTCTTCTCCTTGGGTGCGGGTGAGATCAACGTCGCGGACTCGAAGTAGTATGGCATCGTGAAGTCCACCACAGTCTCACGGGTAGCTGGAAGGAGCAGGTAAGTTAGCACAATATACTTGAACGTATTGAACGATTAAGCTGCATAATTCGATAATAATCAATCGTCTAGGTCAGGCAGGTGATTAACGGAATGACGCCAAACAGCTCATAAACACACGAATTCTGGATTATGATTATGATTGTTTGCTGGAGGAATTTATTTCCTATTTGCATATCCTCTGGTGGCAGTGGAGAACACGGTCACAACAGAATTTTGCTTCTTACTTATATAAAACATTATTGGTGGGTTAATGACGTGTTAGAACAAGTTGTACTATGGCGTTTGACTTGCACAGGAGTAGGCAGTTCAAAAGCAACTGTCAGCCAATACGAGCTATAAAGGGAATTATGGCCATCATAGTCAACGCGAGAGAGAAAAAAGATAACCTTCAAATCTAATCCTACGTATGATTGTACTAGTATCTCACACACTGAAGCCCAGGGTCAGTCATTAGGCTCGTCAGACCGTTACCTTGTTGGAGTTCATTGGCTGAACATTTTTATGAAGGGAACCTAATCAATCTAAAAAGGTTTTGATGACAGCCAAGGAAGAGCACACCAGTCATTTGATAATATATTCTTTCTATATTCATGAATATATCATATAATTCAAACTTACAAATATATATTTGGCGTAGAAGTGACTGATTTTTCCTTTTTTTTTTTCTTTTGTGTTGGAGGCTTCAGTGTCAGGATCCTAACCGCCTTCAACTACAGTGGGTCTCGGCCCCTTAACACATCAGGCTAGGCTTATATCCTTAGACATCATGTTTTGGTTGATACACCAGGCTACGCCGCTACCTCTAAGTAGAAGTCGAGAGTAACATCTCTAAAAACTAAACCAAAATCTATGCTAATCACATTTTGATAAATACATACGTCACGATCATTAATACACTTGAAACAACCAACAAAACAATATATTGCAAGTAATAACAAAATACAGATTATGATCCGAACACAAGATGGACGCTATTGCAGACTAGCCACTGAAACATATATTCTAATTTAACATGAAATTCACATCTACTCATAAACACTGCTCTCTTTCCTTTTATAAATAATTCCTATAGCCTGATTCTTCTATAGAACAACTAATCAAGAATAGATAACATTAATAAGAGCAAATACAACCTGATTATATAGAGAAACGGGTGCGTACGTCTAACCACCCAGCAGACAAGGAGAGAGACCGAATCTACGTTTCAGCAATTTAGCTCCAGCTCCCAAAACTATTGTATCAATATAACAAGCACTTCTTTAGACAGAAAAATACTAGATATAATCTTTACAATACTCTAATTGTAATCTATATAACAATGATAATGTCAATGATATAAGAGAAAACGTAATGGTACTTTTAGGGGTACTACGCAAGAAACATCTTATTTTCTAAGTCCATATCAAGGCCAGGTTTTAATCAATATATAAGGAGGTTTAAGGAAACGGAGTTGAGGAAAAGAATTCTAAGAATTTTGGAGGAAGTGGAAAACCTGTCTTTTAAAAGTGTCAGGTCATAGTTTTACGAAAGTAGTGAGAGGGTAGAGAGCTCCAAAGCTTCGAGATGTGGGAAAAGAAATAGTCAAAACGGTCCGTCTTTGAGTTGTCAACAGATGGACATTGATAATGTGACGCAGTAACTTGCCAAATGCTACGTTGTCTAGCTCATGGTGAGAGCACACAATCAGCCGCCTCTGTGGAGTAAACACAAATGTAATACCTATAAAAGAGGAAAAGCAAATCAACATTACGACTTAGTGGGTTAAGTTTTGAGGTTAGTGGGGGAGCATTGATAAGTTGAGCCATTCAAGACTCAATTCAATCTATTAAGGATGTAGAGCTCCAACCATTGCAAATGTGAGAACAGTACTTCATTACAAGGATAGACCAATCCTTTGTATAAACAGCAAGTGTTCGGAAGAAAAGAAATTACGAAAACTAAACAATACTCCCAGTTTTCTAGAGGCAGTCTTAGCTATTTCCATAAAGTGGGGCTTCCAAGATAGGTTACATGTTGCAAAGATAACGAAAATATTCATTGTGTCAAGAGGTGGAATCGCAAATCCATCAAAACATATAAGAAAGTTCTGGAGTCAAGAGAGCGTGGGAAATGGGTAGAAACTGGATCTTGGAGATATCAAACTGAACTAGATTTCATCTGCCCCACTGAGATATCCTCTCCAAATCTGAGTTTATGGAGAAAGTTGATTTGAGACGAGATGCAGGCCGAGTGCGACAGAATGGGGCTCCTCTGAGGGGCATGGAGGGATGCAGTCGTCAGCCTGAGTGCGACTGGGTTTTTGTAGAAGAAAGAAAATTATTGCTATAGGAAGTTAAAAGTATAGTAAACAGGAGAACACCTTGAGAGACACCGCTGTTAACGGAAATGGTGAGAGACTGATCCATCAACAACCACCGGGATAGAGCGGCCGGAGAGGAAGATAGATATGATGAAGCAAAGTGAAAGAGGGAAGCCAGAAGATGGAAGATCAGTTAGAGATGAGACCCCTGATGCCACAACCTGTCACTAGCTTTGGATATATCAAGGACAACTACATGTGATTCCCAAAAATCCTTCAGGTTTGATGATCAGACATTAGTAAGATAAGAAAGAATGTCACCAGTGGATCTTACCTTACTGAAGCCATACTGGTGATCAGTGAGATTCAAGATGTCTAAAGATCAGAGAGTCGAACTGGGATTCAAAGAGTTTTGAAACAGTACAAGTTAAAACAACAGGACGATAGCAAGAGGGTAAAAAAGTCACCCTTCCTTGGGTTGGGATGTATTAACACATACTTCCAAAAAGAAGGAAAGGTTCAGGTTTTAAGCAGAAATAGAACAGATGAGTAAGCACATGCGCAAGTTCAAAGGCACACTGTTTCACTACACGGGGACGAATGTCGTCAGGATCATAAGCCTTGTTTGTGTCTAGAGAGAGAATAACTTTTTGGACTGTTCAAAAAGAAATTACAAGGAGGGGCACAGGATTAGTAGATAGAGCATCGGGGGTGAAGGAATGTCAGAGTCATTCAAGGTGGAGTTAGGGGAAAAGCGAGAACCAAAAAGGGTTGCTTAGTCAGCAAAAGAGAAAGCTATAGTCCTGTAAGAATGTTAAAGTTAAGGGAAGTTGGAGCGAACGAAGTTGCTAGGGATTCTTTTAGCCAAAGACGAGAAAGACATTACTGGATGTGGATGAGAGTTTGTCGCACTTCCATTGGGTGAAGGAACGTACATGCAGTGATTACGGGCAGTGGTGAATGTTAAGTGCAAGTTGAGGGAAGGAAAGTTTTTGAAGCTCGATAGCTAGATCTTTTACCTGAATTGCATCAAAACAGGAACGTTTAAACCATGACTAGGAAGATGTCTTGGAAGAAAAGGGGATATATGTTCCCATTCCCGCAACAAGAGCATCTGCTATATATTTGATGTAGACAAAAGCATCGCAAAAGGAGAGACAGTAGTTTATCCAAGGAAAGTCAAACAGAATTTTTCGCAAGTTATTCCTGTCAGCTTTATTATAAGATACCAATATTTACATTTAAAGGGGGCTGCAGGTGGGGGAAGTACCGCAAAGATGGATAAATTTTGAGTGTGATCAGATGAACTAAGTGGGGTGAGATTGTGTAGCTACAGCACGAAGGATTAGAGATGAAAACAAATCCAGAGTATTGAGAGAGTGGTCACAGCAGTCAGGAATATAGGGGGGTCGGTGATGATTAGTCATAGGTAATTAAGTAGGAAGAATATGTGGGCCTCAACCTCCCACCATCCGTATAGGAGGAGTTCAGCAATTCCCTGTCGTGAGCTTTGAAATCCCCGGGGTAGAGGGTCTCGGCCAGTGGGTGAGAGGATGACAGGGCCTTATGGTAGGTTTTTCGATAATCAAAGAAAGTTATAACTTTTGTAGAATTAGGACAACAGTAGGCGAAACAGGGGAAAATGTGAAGACTTTTAGTTAAGTTGGGGCTTTGGAAAACATATGATGATAATGTATAGATTAATTATTCATTCAATATCTAAAATAAGATATATAAGTGAATAGAAGGGAAAGGAGAATAAGATCTGGCAGAACACGAATAAAGGTGTAAAACTTAACTTCAAAGAGAAGTTGAATGAGGAACTGAAAGGTATCGGTTAGCTAGTATAGCATGAGATGAAAGTTTTGTAGTGAAAGTAGAAGAGTGCGTAAACAAGGGCTACAGCAAAAATGCATAGCCCTGTAAAAATGGGTTGTGGAGAGGGAGAGAGATGAACTGCAGGGACAAAGAAGATTTCTAGAAATACGTTCATGATGATACGATGAAAGCAAAACGGGAAAATAGCATTAGAACGGTGAGCTTTCCCGTGGATATGGTTCACTCTACCCTGACACATGTTAACGATAGTTGTAGACTGTATATACTAACCGACCGTGCGTGTTCATACCATTCCCAAGCTCGTAGGAATGACTTACCTGTGATGGTGAGTGCACACAGTGCAGCGTGGGCCTCATGCCTGGCCACCTGCCCGACTATCCCCGTGATGGTGTTGTCTGGCTGGGGTCCGCCCCACTTGCCGTCCGGGGGATTCACAAGGTGGTACCTGGGGAACACAGCTGACACCCATCACACATTTTGTATACATTCCCTTCCTGAAACATCTGTCTGTTTGCTGTCATATTTACTCTTACTATAAGACAATTGCAACATATATTCATAAACAAGACACAGAATTTCTATGTGCATATAACGTATGTGTATTCCTATGCGCTCGGGGATGTGTGTGGTGGTCCAGTTGCTCCATTAGAACATTTATAGAGTCATATGTACGCATGTCATAATCCACCCAGGCCTTCATATTTCATAGCCCACCAGAAGTACGTACAAAGTGAAGTCTTTACAGGATATTCCTGGGCTTGGCCGAGTGTGAAACTGCGTGGAAGGGCGTCGTGTCTGATCTTGTAATAAAGAAAATTTTTCACATTACCGGAGACCTACGGGGTGTATTCTTCCTAAGTGTCCTAATAAAGTACGACAATAAAAGTGATGGACATTGATGATAATACCCGCTTCAAACTTATGTTTACGTCAAGTTTTCCTGAAGTAGTGGAGCCAAGTTTCCTATCTGCATGGTCGAGTTCAAGCAGCATAATGCCTGTGGAGGCCAGTCTTCTGAAACTTCCTACAAATTACCAGATAATGTTTGTCCTGACATGTCCATCTTCGTCGAAATGTTGTGTATTGATATACACTGACGAGGAGAGAAGGATTACTAGCTGCACTTACAGACCTCAAGCCAACGTGCGACTTACTGTCTGAAATCATTTCAGCGTTGCGAGGTTTCATTACTTGCCATAGCAACTGTTCGATCGTTGATGAACAACCCGTTTGTCTGGTGAACCTATCCCCTCACCTCCCCCTCCATAACCATCATAGGGAATGAGAGGTGCCACGGCCAGCCTCGCTGACACCGGGTCGTCCTGTGATTCCCCCATCTTGTACATCCTTCTAGCTCAGTGCCTAATGGACGTGCACCAACGAAGGATGATCATCCACGTCAATTCTGGCTCACTATCAGGAGGCAGGACCCACTGCCCTGGCCGACCAGTTCTCCTACCCGGCCCCTCCTACCCGCCGCCCGCCTGCTGTTCTCGGTAGCCTGGGTTCGAATCTCGGTTGCACGATAGTAATGTTATCTAGACTGATTTGCATGTAAACATTACATGTTATGACAATCAGCCATTACCGAGATGTCCTTAACTCGTTCAGCAGCGTCCTTTGGATCAGGGAATGGACGGCCTACCTCCCCTGCAGGCTAACAGTGAGTGCACGGTGCACTGCACCTACATCTTGCAGTTGCAGAGAAATAGTGTTTTGTCTCGTCGGTGGTCCAGTGGTACGCTGGTCCCCTGCTGTTGTCGGTAGCCTGGGCTCGACGTTCGGGCGAATAAGGGTATAATCTACATGATGAGGCAAGTTTGTTGTTCTGCCATTTGCCTGTAAGTTGATTGTTTACAGCTTTGTTTAAAGTCTTTTCGTGCAATTTTCTATGATATTTTTCTGATGGTAGTTTTAAACATTATTTTACTCAGAGAATACGTGTTGGTGTTTCCTTCAGAGTCTTCCATAAGTATCACCAGAGTAAGGTGTAACTTGCATCGCGGTGAGGTGACCGCAGGTCGGACACAGAGCCTTATGGTGTTCCATTGCTTCACTGGGGTCTCGCCAGAGTCAAATGTCTGCCAGCTAAACATGGGATACAATTTTGGCCAAGTCAGTGTATTTCAAGGCGCACCAGAGGACCCATCTCATGGCCCTCTTATCTGATTCTTGGTTCTGGTCGAGTATGGTAGTATACAAGGAAAATTGGTTCAGCATATCTCTGCAATGAAAGAAACATCATATGTTTTTTATTAAGTGAGCGAAAGACTATTGTAAGTTCATATATCGGTTAGAGAGTGAGATAATTATCATATGTATTAGCGACACATTCACTAAAGTTATGGCATGATAATCAGTTTTGTGAATGCATGATTAAAGTGCTTAACAACATGAATGAAGCTCTATAGTTCATCATGCTTTATGACAAGTTGTGATAAAGTTAATCAAGAATCATCTGGCCCAATCCTGGCCCAAGCCCTTTTTCTGCAGACTGCCCGTCCTTCATGTACCTTGTGTAAGCTAAACTACGTCAAGAGTTCCATAGTACAGCAACAGTTATACACAGGATGCGTGTAGGATAGAGGAAAAGGAGTTATTCATCTCAGAAATCCCTGCCTTCCATTCAGAGACATGTCTTGACAAAGTTAGTTTTATATACATTAAAGTAATCGTTCTGTATATGGTGTTCTGATGATGTGTTAGAAAAATAACTCCCCCTTTAATATCAAAACTCTACCAGTGTAGTTATAATAGTTATAGTGGTTATAACTCTTTTATGACAGTACTTTGTCTTAAGGTCAACAATTAATGAAAGCTCACACGCGTAGTATGAAGATAGGCTCAACGCTCTGATGGATACTGTCAGGTGTAACATGATAATGAGTTAACAGTGTGATGGATATTCTCACTTACGTGTAGTATGGTAAGGCCACCAGTCTGTGGAGTGCAATACTGTGACGAACTACTGAAAGTACCAATGTTATGTTACCAAATGAAGTTCAGTGTGATCTGCACTTTTTGTAAGGCGACTGTACTAACGTGAAGTTCAGCTTTTCGCTGAT
This sequence comes from Panulirus ornatus, assembly GCF_036320965.1. Classification (NCBI taxonomy): domain Eukaryota; kingdom Metazoa; phylum Arthropoda; class Malacostraca; order Decapoda; family Palinuridae; genus Panulirus; species Panulirus ornatus. The sequence continues at coordinate 39,096,175 of NC_092237.1, forward strand.
GGTGTTGAGAACACTGAGGTCAATTCCGGATACAGGTATGACGGTGCCATTTTGTAGCGTTTTGGTCTTGAAATATGGCCAAAGGCTGACGGTGGTGACCACCAGCTGACGTCCCCTGGAAGTCAGAGTAGAGCTTCTGAAGGTCCGGGACAAGTCCACCCTTCACTTGGTGGTTGTTGGTAGGCCAAGTGTCATCCACAGACCACGACCCAACCTGATGGAACCTGCGGGGAGGAGCTGTAATAGCCATATGCTATCGTGAATCTTGGATGGGAACTTAATATTGATAATACAATCTTCCACAGCTAAGATTACAGTCGTGAACATTTTCCAGGATTACTTTCATCACCCCTTGGTCCCCTCTCTCTCTCTCTCTCTCTCTCTCTCTCTCTCTCTCTCTGTATATATATATATATATATATAAATATATATATATATATATATATATATATATATATATATATATATATATATATATATATATATATTTTTTTTTTTTTTTATACTTTGTCGCTGTCTCCCGCGTTTGCGAGGTAGCGCAAGGAAACAGACGAAAGAAATGGCCCAACCCCCCCCATACACATGTATATACATACGTCCACACACGTAAATATACATACCTACACAGATATGTATATATATATATATATATATATATATATATATATATATATATATATATATATATATATATATATATATATATATATATATATATATATGTATATATATATATATATATATATATATAGGTATATATATATATAGGTATATATAGGCATATATATATATAGGTATATATATATATATATATATATATATATATATATATATATATATATATATATATATATATATATATATATATATATATATATATATATATATATATATATATATATATATATATATATATATATATATATATGTATATATATAGGTATATATATATATATATATATATATATATATATATATATGTACAGAGCATCAGATTGGGGAAGAGCAGTGCGGTTTCAGAAGTGGTAGAGGATGTGTGGACCAGGTGTTTGCTTTGAAGAATGTATGTGAGAAATACTTAGAAAAGCAAATGGATTTGTATGTAGCATTTATGGATCTGGAGAAGGCATATGATAGAGTTGATAGAGATGCTCTGTGGAAGGTATTAAGAATATATGGTGTGGGAGGCAAGTTATTAGAAGCAGTGAAAAGTTTTTATCGAGGATGTAAGGCATGTGTACGTGTAGGAAGAGAGGAAAGTGATTGGTTCTCAGTGAATGTAGGTTTGCGGCAGGGGTGTGTGATGTCTCCATGGTTGTTTAATTTGTTTATGGATGGGGTTGTAAGGGAGGTAAATGCAAGAGTCCTGGAAAGAGGGGCAAGTATGAAGTCTGTTGGGGATGAGAGAGCTTGGGAAGTGAGTCAGTTGTTGTTCGCTGATGATACAGCGCTGGTGGCTGATTCATGTGAGAAACTGCAGAAGCTGGTGACTGAGTTTGGTAAAGTGTGTGGAAGAAGAAAGTTGAGAGTAAATGTGAATAAGAGCAAGGTTATTAGGTACAGTAGGGGTGAGGGTCAAGTCAATTGGGAGGTGAGTTTGAATGGAGAAAAACTGGAGGAAGTGAAGTGTTTTAGATATCTGGGAGTGGATCTGTCAGCGGATGGAACCATGGAAGCGGAAGTGGATCATAGGGTGGGGGAGGGGGCGAAAATTTTGGGAGCCTTGAAAAATGTGTGGAAGTCGAGAACATTATCTCGGAAAGCAAAAATGGGTATGTTTGAGGGAATAGTGGTTCCAACAATGTTGTATGGTTGCGAGGCGTGGGCTATGGATAGAGATGTGCGCAGGAGGATGGATGTGCTGGAAATGAGATGTTTGAGGACAATGTGTGGTGTGAGGTGGTTTGATCGAGTAAGTAACGTAAGGGTAAGAGAGATGTGTGGAAATAAAAAGAGCGTGGTTGAGAGAGCAGAAGAGGGTGTTTTGAAATGGTTTGGGCACATGGAGAGAATGAGTGAGGAGAGATTGACCAAGAGGATATATGTGTCGGAGGTGGAGGGAACGAGGAGAAGAGGGAGACCAAATTGGAGGTGGAAAGATGGAGTGAAAAGGATTTTGTGTGATCGGGGCCTGAACATGCAGGAGGGTGAAAGGAGGACAAGAAATAGAGTGAATTGGAGTCATGTGGTATACAGGGGTTGACGTGCTGTCAGTGGATTGAAGCAAGGCATGTGAAGCGTCTGGGGTAAACCATGGAAGGCTGTGTAGGTATGTATATTTGCGTGTGTGGACGTGTGTATGTACATGCGTATGGGGGGGGGGGGTTGGGCCATTTCTTTCGTCTGTTTCTTTGCGCTACCTCGCAAACGCGGGAGACAGCGACAAAGTATAAAAAAAAAAAAAAAAAAAAAAAAAAAATATATATATATATATATATATATATATATATATATATATATATATATATATATATATATATATAGGCCAAAAGAAAGGTGTAAGAGGTGAAAAAGAGGGCAAATGAGAGTTGGGGTGAGAGAGTATCATTAAATTTTAGGCAGAATAAAAAGATGTTCTGGAAGGAGGTAAATAAAGTGCGTAAGACTAGGGAGCAAATGGGAACTTCAGTGAAGGGCGCTAATGGGGAGGTGATAACAAGTAGTGGTGATGTGAGAAGGAGATGGAGTGAGTATTTTGAAGGTTTGTTGAATGTGTTTGATGATAGAGTGGCAGATATAAGGTGTCTTGGTCAAGGTGGTGTGCAAAGTGAGAGGGTTGGGGAAAATGATTTGGTAAACAGAGAAGAGGTAGTAAAAGCTTTGCGGAATATGAAAGCCGGCAAGGCTGCAGGTTTGGATGGTATTGCAGTGGAATTTATTAAAAAAGGTGGTATATGTATTGTTGATTGGTTGGTAAAGTTATTTAATGTATGTATGAGCAGTGTGCTTTCAGAAGTGGTAGAGGATGTGTGGATCAGGTGTTTGCTTTGAAGAATGTATGTGAGAAATACTTAGAAAAGCAAATGGATTTGTATGCAGCATTTATGGATCTGGAGAAGGCATATGATAGAGTTTATAGAGATGCTCTGTGGAAGGTATTAAGAACATATGGTGTGGGAGGAAAGTTGTTAGAAGCAGTGAAAAGTTTTTATCGAGGATGTAAGGCATGTGTACGTGTAGGAAGAGAGGAGAGTGATTGGTTCTCGGTGAATGTAGGTTTGCGGCAGGTGTGTGTGATGTCTCCATGGTTGTTTAATTTGTTTATGGATGGGGTTGTTAGGGAGGTAAATGCAAGAGTTTTGGAAAGAGGGGCAAGTATGAAGTCTGTTGTGAGTAACGTAAGGGTAAGAGAGATGTGTGGAAATAAAAAGAGCGTGGTTGAGAGAGCAGAAGAGGGTGTTCTGAAGTGGTTTGGGCACATGGAGAGAATGAGTGAGGAAAGATTGACCAAGAGGATATATGTGTCGGAGGTGGAGGGAACGAGGAGAAGAGGGAGACCAAATTGGAGGTGGAAAGATGGAGTGAAAAAGATTTTGTGTGATCGGGGCCTGAACATGCAGGAGGGTGAAAGGAGGGCAAGGAATAGAGTGAATTGGAACGATGTGGTATACCGGGGTTGACGTGCTGTCAGTGGATTGAATCAAGGCATGTGAAGCGTCTGGGGTAAACCATGGAAAGCTGTGTAGGTATATATATTTGCGTGTGTGGACGTATATATATACATGTGTATGGGAGGGGGTTGGGCCATTTCTTTCGTCTGTTTCCTTGCGCTACCTCGCAAACGCGGGAGACAGCGACAAAGTATAATAAATATAAAATAAATAAATATGACTCATGGTGCGGTGCCTGAAGATTACCGGAATGCGTGCATAGTGCCATTGTACTAAGGCAAAGGGGATAAAAGTGAGTGCTCAAATTACAGAGGTATAAGTTTGTTGAGTATTCCTGGTAAATTATATGGGAGGGTATTGATTGAGAGGGTGAAGGCATGTACAGAGCATCAGATTGGGGAAGAGCAGTGTGGTTTCAGAAGTGGTAGAGGATGTGTGGATCAGGTGTTTGCTTTGAAGAATGTATGTGAGAAATACTTAGAAAAGCAAATGGATTTGTATGTAGCATTTATGGATCTGGAGAAGGCATATGATAGAGTTGATAGAGATGCTCTGTGGAAGGTATTAAAAATATATGGTGTGGGTGGCAAGTTGCTAGAAGCAGTGAAAAGTTTTTATCGAGGATGTACGTGTACGTGTAGGAAGAGAGGAAACTGATTGGTCCTCAGTGAATGTAGGTTTGCGGCAGGGGTATGTGATGTCTGCATGGTTGTTTAATTTGTTTATGGATGGGGTTGTTAGGGAGGTGAATGCAAGAGTTTTGGAAAGAGGGGCAAGAATGAAGTCTGTTGGGGATGAGAGAGCTTGGGAAGTGAGTCAGTTGTTGTTCGCTGATGATACAGCGCTGGTGGCTGATTCATGTGAGAAACTGCAGAAGCTGGTGACTGAGTTTGGTAGTGTGTGAAAGAAGAAAGTTAAGAGTAAATGTGAATAAGAGTAAGGTTATTAGGTACAGTAGGGTTGAGGGTCAAGTCAATTGGGAGGTAAGTTTGAATAGAGAAAAACTGGAGGAAGTAAAGTGTTTTAGATATCTGGGAGTGGATCTGGCAGCGGATGGAACCATGGAAGCGGAAGTGAATCATAGGGTGGGGGAGGGGGCGAAAATCCTGGGAGCCTTGAAGAATGTGTGGAAGTCGAGAACATTATCACGGAAAGCAAAAATGGGTATGTTTCAAGGAATAGTGGTTCCAACAATGTTGTATGGTTGCGAGGCGTGGGCTATGGATAGAGTTGTGCGCATGAGGGTGGATGTGCCGGAAATGAGATGTTTGAGGACAATGTGTGGTGTGAGGTGGTTTGATCGAGTAAGTAATGTAAGGGTAAGAGAGATGTGTGGAAATAAAAAGAGCGTGGTTGAGATAGCAGAAGAGGGTGTTTTGAAATGGTTTGGGCACATGGAGAGAATGAGTGAGGAAAGATTGACCAAGAAGATATATGTGTCGGAGGTGGAGGGAACGAGGAGAAGTGGGAGACCAAATTGAAGGTGGAAAGATGGAGTGAAAAAGATTTTGTGTGATCGGGGCCTGAACATGCAAGAGGGTGAAAGGCGGGCAAGGAATAGAGTGAATTGGATCGATGTGGTATACCGAGGTTGACGTGCTGTCAGTTGATTGAATCAGGGCATGTGAAGCGTCTGGGGTAAACCATGGAAAGCTGTGTGGGGCCTGGATGTGGAAAGGGAGCTGTGGTTTCGGGCATTATTGCATGACAGCTAGAGACTGAGTGTGAACGAATGAGGCCTTTCTTGTCTCTTCCTAGCGCTTCCCCTGCACACATGAGGAGGAAGGGGGATGGTATTCCATGTGTGGCGAGGTGGCGATGGGAATGAAGAAAGGCAGACAGTGTGAATTGTGTGCATGGGTATATATGTATGTGTCTGTGTGTGTATATATATGTATACATTGAGATGTAATGGTATGTATATTTGCGTGTGTGGACGTGTGTGTATATACATGTGTATGGGGGTGGGTTGGGCCATTCATTTCGTCTGTTTCCTTGCGCTACCTCGCAAACGCGGGAGACAGCGACAAAGCAAAATAATAAATATAGATAAACAAATATATATATATATATATATATATATATATATATATATATATATATATATATATCTTTTCTTTTTTTTCTTTCATACTATTCGCCATTTCCCGCATTAGCGAGGTAGCATTAAGAACAGAGGACTGGGCCTTTGAGGGAATATCCTCACCTGCCCTCCTTCTCTGTTCCTTCTTTTGGAAAACTGAAAAAAACGAAAGGGTAGGATTTCCAACCACCCGCTCCCTCCCCTTTTAGTCGCCTTCTACGACACGCAGGGAATACGTGGGAAGTATTCTTTCTCCCCTATCCCCAGGGATAATATATATATATATATATATATATATATATATATATATATATATATATATATATATATATATATATATATATATATATATATATATATATATATATATATTTATCATATCTATATTATTTGTCGCTGTCTCCCGCATTAGCGAGGTATCGCAAGGAAACAGACGAAAGAATGTCCCAGCCCACCCACATACACATGTATATACATACAAGTCCACACACGCAAATATACATGCCTATACATCTCAATGTACGCATATATATACACACACAGACATATATATATGTATACACATGTACATAATTCATACTTTCTGCATTTATTTATTCCCATCGCAACCTCGCCACATATGGAATAACAACCCCCTCCCCCCTTAGGTGTGCGAGGTAGCGCTAGGAAAAGAACACAAAGGCCCCGTTCGTTTACACTCAGTCTCTAACTGTCATGAAATAATGCACTGATACCACAACTCCCTTTCCACATCCAGGCCCCACACAACTTTCCATGGGTTTACCCAGACGCTACACATGCCCTGGTTCAATCCAATGACAGCACGTCGACCCCGGTACACCACATCTTTCCAATTCACTCTATTCCTTGCACGCCTTTCACCCTCCTGCATGTTCAGGCCCCGATCACTCAAAATCTTTTTCACTCCATCTTTCCACCTCCAATTTGGTCTCCCACTTCTCCTCGTTCCCTCCACCTCTGACATATATATCCTCTTGGTCAATCTTTCCTCACTCATTCTCTCTATGTGACCAAACCATTTCAAAACACCCTCTTCTGCTCTCTCAACAACACTCTTTTTATTTCCACACATCTCTCTTACCCTTACATTACTTACTCCATCAGACCACCTCACACCACATATTGTCCGCAAACATCTCATTTCCAGCACATCCACCCTCCTACGCACAACTCTATCCATGGCCCACGCCTCGCAGCCATACACATTGTTCGAACTACTATTCCTTCAAACATATCCATTTTTGCTTTCCGAGATAATGTTCTCGTCTTCCAAACATTTTTCAGGGCTCCCAAAATTTTCGCCCCTTCCCCCACCCTATGATTCACTTCCGCTTCCATGGTTCCATCCGCTGCCAGATCCACTCCCAGATATCTAAAACACTTCACTTCCTCCAGTTTTTCTCCATTCAAACTTACCTCCCAATTCACTTGACTCTCAACCCTACTGTACCTATTAACCTTGCTCTTATTCACATTTACTCTTAACTTTCTTCTTTCACACACTCTAACAAACTCATTCACCAGCTTCTGCAGTTTCTCACATGAATCAGCCAACAGCGCTGTATCATCAGCGAACAATAACTGACTCACTTACCAAGCTCTCTCATCCACAACAGACTGCATCCTTGCCCCTCTTTCCAAAACTCTTGCATTCACCTCCCTAACAACCCATCCATAAACAAATTAAACAACCATGGAGACATCACACACCACTGCCGCAAACTTACATTCAATGAGAACCAATCACGTTCCTCTCTTCCTGCACGTACACATGCCTTACATCCTCGATAAAAACTTTTCACTGCTTCTAACAACGAACCGCCCACACCATATATTATCAATACCTTCCACAGAGCATCTCTATGAACTCTATCATAATCCTTCTGCAGATCCATAAATGTTATATACAAATCCATCTGCTTTTCTAAGTATTTCTCACATACATTCTTCAAATCAACCACCTGATGCACATATCCTCTACCACTTCTGAAACCACACTGCTCTTTCCCAATATATATATATATGTATATATATATATATATATATATATATATATATATATATATATATATATATATATATATATATATATATATATATATATATTTTTTTTTTTTTTTATACTTTGTCGCTGTCTCCCGCGTTTGCGAGGTAGCGCAAGGAAACAGACGAAAGAAATGGCCCAACCCCCCCCATACACATGTATATACATACGTCCACACACGCAAATATACATACCTACACAGGTATATATATATATATATATATATATATATATATATATATATATATATATATATATATATATATATATATATATATATATATATATATATATATATATATATATATATAGGTATATTTATATATATATAGGTATATATAGGCATATATATATATAGGTGTATATATATATATATATATATATATATATATATATATATATATATATATATATATATATATATATATATATATATATATATATATATATATACATATATATATATATATATATATATATATATATATATATATATATATATATATATGTATATATATATATATATATATATACACCTATATATATATATGCCTATATATGCCTATATATACCTATATATACCTATATATATATATATATATATATATATATATATATATATATATATATAGGTCAAAAGAAAGGTGCAAGAGGTGAAAAAGCGGGCAAATGAGAGTTGGGGTGAGAGAGTATCATTAAATTTTAGGCAGAATAAAAAGATGTTCTGGAAGGAGGTAAATAAAGTGCGTAAGACAAGGGAGCAAATGGGAACTTCAGTGAAGGGCGCTAATGGGGAGGTGATAACAAGTAGTGGTGATGTGAGAAGGAGATGGAGTGAGTATTTTGAAGGTTTGTTGAATGTGTTTGATGATAGAGTGGCAGATATAGGGTGTCTTGGTCAAGGTGGTGTGCAAAGTGAGAGGGTTGGGGAAAATGATTTGGCAAACAGAGAAGAGGTAGTAAAAGCTTTGCGGAAAATGAAAGCCGGCAAGGCTGCAGGTTTGGATGGTATTGCAGTGGAATTTATTAAAAAAGGTGGTATATGTATTGTTGATTGGTTGGTAAGGTTATTTAATGTATGTATGAGCAGTGTGCTTTCAGAAGTGGTAGAGGATGTGTGGATCAGGTGTTTGCTTTGAAGAATGTATGTGAGAAATACTTAGAAAAGCAAATGGATTTGTATGTAGCATTTATGGATCTGGAGAAGGCATATGATAGAGTTTATAGAGATGCTCTGTGGAAGGTATTAAGAATATATGGTGTGGGAGGAAAGTTGTTAGAAGCAGTTAAAAGTTTTTATCGAGGATGTAAGGCATGTGTACGTGTAGGAAGAGAGGAGAGTGATTGGTTCTCGGTGAATGTAGGTTTGCGGCAGGTGTGTGTGATGTCTCCATGGTTGTTTAATTTGTTTATGGATGGGGTTGTTAGGGAGGTAAATGCAAGAGTTTTGGAAAGAGGGGCAAGTATGAAGTCTGTTGTGAGTAACGTAAGGGTAAGAGAGATGTGTGGAAATAAAAAGAGCGTGGTTGAGAGAGCAGAAGAGGGTGTTCTGAAGTGGTTTGGGCACATGGAGAGAATGAGTGAGGAAAGATTAACCAAGAGGATATATGTGTCGGAGGTGGAGGGAACGAGGAGAAGAGGGAGACCAAATTGGAGGTGGAAAGATGGAGTGAAAAAGATTTTGTGTAATCGGGGCCTGAACATGCAGGAGGGTGAAAGGAGGGCAAGGAATAGAGTGAATTGGAACGATGTGGTATCCCGGGGTTGACGTGCTGTCAGTGGATTGAATCAAGGCATGTGAAGCGTCTGGGGTAAACCATGGAAAGCTGTGTAGGTATATATATTTGCGTGTGTGGACGTATATATATACATGTGTATGGGGGGGGGTTGGGCCATTTCTTTCGTCTGTTTCCTTGCGCTACCTCGCAAACGCGGGAGACAGCGACAAAGTATAATAAATATAAAATAAATAAATATGATTCATGGTGCGGTGCCTGAAGATTAGCGGAATGCGTGCATAGTGCCATTGTACTAAGGCAAAGGGGATAAAAGTGAGTGCTCAAATTACAGAGGTATAAGTTTGTTGAGTATTCCTGGTAAATTATATGGGAGGGTATTGATTGAGAGGGTGAAGGCATGTACAGAGCATCAGATTGGGGAAGAGCAGTGTGGTTTCAGAAGTGGTAGAGGATGTGTGGATCAGGTGTTTGCTTTGAAGAATGTATGTGAGAAATACTTAGAAAAGCAAATGGATTTGTATGTAGCATTTATGGATCTGGAGAAGGCATATGAAAGAGTTGATAGAGATGCTCTGTGGAAGGTATTAAAAATATATGGTGTGGGTGGCAAGTTGCTAGAAGCAGTGAAAAGTTTTTATCGAGGATGTACGTGTACGTGTAGGAAGAGAGGAAACTGATTGGTCCTCAGTGAATGTAGGTTTGCGGCAGGGGTATGTGATGTCTGCATGGTTGTTTAATTTGTTTATGGATGGGGTTGTTAGGGAGGTGAATGCAAGAGTTTTGGAAAGAGGGGCAAGAATGAAGTCTGTTGGGGATGAGAGAGCTTGGGAAGTGAGTCAGTTGTTGTTCGCTGATGATACAGCGCTGGTGGCTGATTCATGTGAGAAACTGCAGAAGCTGGTGACTGAGTTTGTTAGTGTGTGAAAGAAGAAAGTTAAGAGTAAATGTGAATAAGAGTAAGGTTATTAGGTACAGTAGGGTTGAGGGTCAAGTCAATTGGGAGGTAAGTTTGAATAGAGAAAAACTGGAGGAAGTAAAGTGTTTTAGATATCTGGGAGTGGATCTGGCAGCGGATGGAACCATGGAAGCGGAAGTGAATCATAGGGTGGGGGAGGGGGCGAAAATCCTGGGAGCCTTGAAGAATGTGTGGAAGTCGAGAACATTATCACGGAAAGCAAAAATGGGTATGTTTCAAGGAATAGTGGTTCCAACAATGTTGTATGGTTGCGAGGCGTGGGCTATGGATAGAGTTGTGCGCATGAGGGTGGATGTGCCGGAAATGAGATGTTTGAGGACAATGTGTGGTGTGAGGTGGTTTGATCGAGTAAGTAATGTAAGGGTAAGAGAGATGTGTGGAAATAAAAAGAGCGTGGTTGAGAGAGCAGAAGAGGGTGTTTTGAAGTGGTTTGGGCACATGGAGAGAATGAGTGAGGAAAGATTGACCAAGAAGATATATGTGTCGGAGGTGGAGGGAACGAGGAGAAGTGGGAGACCAAATTGAAGGTGGAAAGATGGAGTGAAAAAGATTTTGTGTTATCGGGGCCTGAACATGCAAGAGGGTGAAAGGCGTGCAAGGAATAGAGTGAATTGGATCGATGTGGTATACCGAGGTTGACGTACTGTCAGTTGATTGAATCAGGGCATGTGAAGCGTCTGGGGTAAACCATGGAAAGCTGTGTGGGGCCTGGATGTGGAAAGGGAGCTGTGGTTTCGGGCATTATTGCATGACAGCTAGAGACTGAGTGTGAACGAATGAGGCCTTTCTTGTCTCTTCCTAGCGCTTCCCCTGCACACATGAGGGGGATGGGGGATGGTATTCCATGTGTGGCGAGGTGGCGATGGAAATGAAGAAAGGCAGACAGTGTGAATTGTGTGCATGGGTATATATGTATGTGTCTGTGTGTGTATATATATGTGTACATTGAGATGTAATTGTATGTATATTTGCGTGTGTGGACGTGTGTGTATATACATGTGTATGGGGGTGGGTTGGGCCATTCATTTCGTCTGTTTCCTTGCGCTACCTCGCAAACGCGGGAGACAGCGACAAAGCAAAATAATAAATATAGATAAACAAATATATATATATATATATATATATATCTTTTCTTTTTTTTCTTTCATACTATTCGCCATTTCCCGCATTAGCGAGGTAGCATTAAGAACAGAGGACTGGGCCTTTGAGGGAATATCCTCACCTGCCCTCCTTCTCTGTTCCTTCTTTTGGAAAACTGAAAAAAACGAAAGGGGAGGATTTCCAACCACCCGCTCCCTCCCCTTTTAGTCGCCTTCTACGACACGCAGGGAATACGTGGGAAGTATTCTTTCTCCCCTATCCCCAGGGATGATATATATATATATATATATATATATATATATATATATATATATATTTATCATATCTATATTATTTGTCGCTGTCTCCCGCATTAGCGAGGTATCGCAAGGAAACAGACGAAAGAATGTCCCAGCCCACCCACATACACATGTATATACATACAAGTCCACACACGCAAATATACATGCCTATACATCTCAATGTACGCATATATATACACATACAGACATATATATATGTATACACATGTACATAATTCATACTTTCTGCATTTATTTATTCCCATCGCAACCTCGCCACATATGGAATAACAACCCCCTCCCCCCTTATGTGTGCGAGGTAGCGCTAGGAAAAGAACACAAAGGCCCCGTTCGTTTACACTCAGTCTCTAACTGTCATGAAATAATGCACTGATACCACAACTCCCTTTCCACATCCAGGCCCCACACAACTTTCCATGGGTTTACCCAGACGCTACACATGCCCTGGTTCAATCCAATGACAGCACGTCGACCCCGGTACACCACATCTTTCCAATTCACTCTATTCCTTGCACGCCTTTCATCCTCCTGCATGTTCAGGCCCCGATCACTCAAAATTTTTTTCACTCCATCTTTCCACCTCCAATTTGGTCTCCCACTTCTCCTCGTTCCCTCCACCTCTGACATATATATCCTCTTGGTCAATTTTTCCTCACTCATTCTCTCTATGTGACCAAACCATTTCAAAACACCCTCTTCTGCTCTCTCAACAACACTCTTTATATTTCCACACATCTCTCTTACCCTTACATTACTTACTCCATCAGACCACCTCACACCACATATTGTCCGCAAACATCTCATTTCCAGCACATCCATCCTCCTACGCACAACTCTATCCATAGCCCACGCCACGCAGCCATACACATTGTTCGAACTACTATTCCTTCAAACATATCCATTTTTGCTTTCCGAGATAATGTTCTCGTCTTCCAAACATTTTTCAGGGCTCCCAAAATTTTCGCCCCTTCCCCCACCCTATGATTCACTTCCGCTTCCATGGTTCCATCCGCTGCCAGATCCACTCCCAGATATCTAAAACACTTCACTTCCTCCAGTTTTTCTCCATTCAAACTTACCTCCCAATTCACTTGACTCTCAACCCTACTGTATCTATTAACCTTGCTCTTATTCACATTTACTCTTAACTTTCTTCTTTCACACACTCTAACAAACTCATTCACCAGCTTCTGCAGTTTCTCACATGAATCAGCCAACAGCGCTGTATCATCAGCGAACAATAACTGACTCACTTACCAAGCTCTCTCATCCACAACAGACTGCATCCTTGCCCCTCTTTCCAAAACTCTTGCATTCACCTCCCTAACAACACATCCATAAACAAATTAAACAACCATGGAGACATCACACACCACTGCCGCAAACTTACATTCAATGAGAACCAATCACGTTCCTCTCTTCCTGCACGTACACATGCCTTGTATCCTTAATAAAAACTTTTCACTGCTTCTAACAACGTACCGCCCACACCATATATTATCAATACCTTCCACAGAGCATCTCTATGAACTCTATCATAATCCTTCTGCAGATCCATAAATGTTACATACAAATCCATCTGCTTTTCTAAGTATTTCTCACATACATTCTTCAATTCAACCACCTGATCCACATATCCTCTACCACTTCTGAAACCACACTGCTCTTTCCCAATATATATATATATATATATATATATATATATATATATATATATATATATATATATATATATATATATATATATATATTTTTTCTTTTTATACTTTGTCGCTGTCTCCCGCGTTTGCGAGGTAGCGCAAGGAAACAGACGAAAGAAATGGCCCAACCCCCCCCCATACACATGTATATACATACGTCCACACACGCAAATATACATACCTGCAGAGCTTTCCATGGTTTACCCCAGACGCTTCACATGCCTTGATTCAATCCACTGACAGCACGTCAACCCCGGTATACCACATCGCTCTAATTCACTCTATTCCTTGCCCTCCTTTCACCCTCCTGCATGTTCAGGCCCCGATCACACAACATCTTTTTCACTCCATCTTTCCACCTCCAATTTGGTCTCCCTCTTCTCCTTGCTCCCTCCACCTCCGACACATATATCCTCTTGGTCAATCTTTCCTCACTCATCGTCTCCATGTGCCCAAACCACTTCAAAACACCCTCTTCTGCTCTCTCAACCACGCTCTTTTTATTTCCACACATCTCTCTTACCCTTACGTTACTCACTCGATCAAACCACCTCACACCACACATTGTCCTCAAACATCTCATTTCCAGCACATCCATCCTCCTGCGCACAACTCTATCCATAGCCCACGTCTCGCAACCATACAACATTGTTGGAACCACTATTCCTTCAAACATACCCATTTTTGCTTTCCGAGATAATGTTCTCGACTTCCACACATTCTTCAAGGCCCCCAGAATTTTCGCCCCCTCCCCCACCCTATGATCCACTTCCGCTTCCATGGTTCCATCCGCTGCCAGATCCACTCCCAGATATCTAAAACACTTCACTTCCTCCAGTTTTTCTCCATTCAAACTCACCTCCCAATTGACTTGACCCTCAACCCTACTGTACCTAATAACCTTGCTCTTATTCACATTTACTCTTAACTTTCTTCTTCCACACACTTTACCAAACTCAGTCACCAGCTTCTGCAGTTTCTCACATGAATCAGCCACCAGCGCTGTATCATCGGCGAACAACAACTGACTCACTTCCCAAGCTCTCTCATCCCCAACAGACTTCATATTTGCCCCTCTTTCCAAAACTCTTGCATTTACCTACCTAACAACCCCTTCCATAAACAAATTAAACAACCATGGAGACATCACACACCCCTGCCGCAAACCTACATTCACTGAGAACCAATCACTTTCCTCTCTTCCTACACGTACACATGCCTTACATCCTCGATAAAAACTTTTCACTGCTTCTAACAACTTTACATATATAAGTATATATATAAATAAGTATATATATATATATATATATATATATATAAGTATATATATATATATATATATATATATATATATATATATATATATATATATATATATATATATATATATATATATATATATGTATATATATATATATATATATATATATATATATATATTATTTATATTTATTATACTTTGTCGCTGTCTCCCGCGTTTGCGAGGTAGCGCAAGTAAACAGACGAAAGAAATGGCCCAACCCACCCCCATACACATGTATATACATACGTCCACACACACAAATATAGATACCTACACAGCTTTCCATGGTTTACCCTAGACGCTTCACATGAACCGATTCAATCCACTGACAGCACGTCAACCCCGGTATACCACATCGCTCCAATTCACTCTATTCCTTGCCCTCCTTTCACCCTCCTGCATGTTCAGGCCCCGATCACACAAAATCTTTTTCACTCCATCTTTCCACCTCCAATTTGGTCTCCCTCTTGTGTGTTAGTGGTTTTGATGCACGAGACCGGATTATAGTGATGGGTGATTTGAATGCAAAGGTGAGTAATGTGGCAGTTGAGGGAATAATTGGTATACATGGGGTGTTCAGTGTTGTAAATGGAAATGGTGAAGAGCTTGTAGATTTATGTGCTGAAAAAGGACTGATGATTGGGAATACCTGGTTTAAAAAGCGAGATATACATAAGTATACTTATGTAAGTAGGAGAGATGGCCAGAGAGCGTTATTGGATTACGTGTTAATTAACAGGCGTGCGAAAGAGAGACTTTTGGATGTTAATGTGCTGAGAGGTGCAACTGGAGGGATGTCTGATCATTATCTTGTGAAGGCTAAGGTGAAGATTTGTATGGGTTTTCAGAAAAGAAAAGTGAATGTTGGGGTGAAGAGGGTGGTGAGAGTAAGTGAGCTTGGGAAGGAGACTTGTGTCAGGAAGTACCAGGAGAGACTGAGTACAGAATGGAAAAAGGTGAGAACAATGGAAGTAAGGGGAGTGGGGGAGGAATGGGATGTATTTAGGGAATCAGTGATGGATTGTGCAAAAGATACTTGTGGCATGAGAAGAGTGGGAGGTGGGTTGATTAGAAAGGGTAGTGGTGGGATGAAGAAGTAAGAGTATTAGGGAAAGAGAAGAGAGAGGCATTTGGACGATTTTTGCAGTGAAAAAATGCCATTGATTGGGAGATGTATAAAAGAAAGAGACAGGAGGTCAAGAGAAAGGTGCAGGAGGTGAAAAAAAACGGCAAATGAGAGTTGGGGTGAGAGAGTATCATTAAATTTTAGGGAGAATAAAAAGATGTTCTAGAAGGAGGTAAATAAAGTGCGTAAGACAAGGGAACAAATTGGAACTTCAGTGAAGGGCGCAAATGGGGAGGAGATAACAAGTAGTGGTGATGTGAGAAGGAGATGGAGTGAGTATTTTGAAGGTTTGTTGAATGTGTTTGATGATAGAGTGGCAGATATAGGGTGTTTTGGTCGAGGTGGTGTGCAAAGTGAGAGGGTTAGGGAAAATGATTTGGTAAACAGAGAAGAGGTAGTGAAAGCTTTGCGGAAGATGAAAGCCGGCAAGGCAGCAGGTTTGGATAGTATTGCAGTGGAATTTATTAAAAAAGTGGGTGACTGTATTGTTGACTGGTTGGTAAGGTTATTTAATGTATGTATGACTCATGGTGAGGTGCCTGAGGATTGGTGGAATGCGTGCATAGTGCCATTGTACAAAGGTAAAGGGGATAAGAGTGAGTGCTCAAATTACAGAGGTATAAGTTTGTTGAGTATTCCTGGTAAATTATATGGGAGGGTATTGATTAAGAGGGTGAAGGCATGTACAGAGCATCAGATTGGGGAAGAGCAGTGTGGTTTTAGAAGTGGTAGAGGATGTGTGGATCAGGTGTTTGCTTTGAAGAATGTAAGTGAGAAATACTTAGAAAAGCAAATGGATTTGTATGTAGCATTTATGGATCTGGAGAAGGCATATGATAGAGTTGATAGAGATGCTCTGTTGAAGGTATTAAGAATATATGGTGTGGGAGGAAAGTTGTTAGAAGCAGTGAAAAGTTTTTATCGAGGATGTAAGGCATGTGTACGTATAGGAAGAGAGGAAAGTGATTGGTTCTAAGTGAATGTAGTTTTGCGGCAGGGGTGTGTGATGTCTCCATGGTTGTTTAATTTGTTTATGGATGGGGTTGTTAGGGAGGTAAATGCAAGAGTTTTGGAAAGAGGGGCAAGTATGAAGTCTGTTGGGGATGAGAGAGCTTGGGAAGTGAGTCATTTGTTGTTCGCTGATGATACAGCGCTGGTGGCTGATTCATGTGAGAAACTGCAGAAGCTGGTGACTGAGTTTGGTAAAGGGTGTGGAAGAAGAAAGTTAATAGTAAATGTGAATAAGAGCAAGGTTATTAGGTATAGTAGGGTTGAGGGTCAAGTCAATTGGGAGGTGAGTTTGAATGGAGAAAAACTGGAGGAAGTGAAGTGTTTTAGATATCTGGGAGTGGATCTGGCAGCGGATGGAACCATGGAAGCGGAAGTGGATCATAGGCAGGGGGAGGGGGCGAAAATTCTGGGGGCCTTGAAGAATGTGTGGAAGTCGAGAACATTATCTCGGAAAGCAAAAATGTGTATGTTTGAAGGAATAGTGGTTCCAACAATGTTGTATGGTTACGATGCGTGGGCTATGGATCGAGTTGTGCACAGGAGGATGGATGTGCTGGAAATGAGAAGTTTGAGGACAATGTGTGGTGTGAGGTGGTTTGATCGAGTGAGTAACGTAAGGGTAAGAGAGATGTGTGGAAATAAAAAGAGCGTGGTTGAAAGAGAAGAAGAGGGTGTTTTGAAGTGGTTTGGGCACATGGAGAGAATGAGTGAGGAAAGATTGACCAAGAGGATATATGTGTCGGAGGTGGAGGGAACGAGGAGAAGAGGGAGACCAAATTGGAGGTGGAAAGATGTAGTGAAAAAGATTTTGTGTGATCGGGGCCTGAACATGCAGGGGGGTGAAAGGAGGGCAAGGAGTAGAGTGAATTGGAGCGATGTGGTATACCGGGGTTGACGTGCTGTCAGTGGATTGATTCAAGGCATGTGAAGCGTCTGGGGTAAACCATGGAAAGCTGTGTAGGTATGTATATTTGCGTGTGTGGACGTATGTATATACATGTGTTTGGGGGGGGGGGGGGTTGGGCCATTTCTTTCGTCTGTTTCCTTGCGCTACCTCGCAAACGCGGGAGACAGCGACAAAGTATAATAAAAAAAAAATAAAATATATATATATATATATATATATATATATATATATATATATATATATATATACATATATATATATATATATATATATATATATATATATATATATATATATATATATATATATATATATATATATATATATATATATATATATATATATATATATATGCCTTATCGAGGATGTAAGGCATGTGTACGTGTAGGAAGAGAGGAGAGTGATTGGTTCTCAGTGAATGTAGGTTTGCGGCAGGGATGTGTGATGTCTCCATGGTTCTTTAATTTGTTTATGGATGGGGTTGTTAGGGAGGTGAATGCAAGAGTTTTGGGAAGAGTGGCAAGGATGCAGTCTGTTGTGGATGAGAGAGCTTGGGAAATGAGTCAGTTGTTGTTCGCTGATGATACAACGCTGGTGGCTGATTCATGTGAGAAAATGCAGAAGCTGGTGACTGAGTTTGGTAAAGTGTGAAAGAAGAAAGTTAAGATTCAATCCACTGACAGCACGTCAACCCCGGTATACCACATCGATCCAATTCACTCTATTCCTTGCCCTCCTTAAACCCTCCTGCATGTTCAGGCCCCGATCACACAAAATCTTTTTCACTCCATCTTTCCACCTCCAATTTGGTCTCCCACTTCTCCTCGTTCCCTCCACCTCCGACACATATATCATCCTGGTCAATCTTACCTCACTCATTCTCTCCATGTGCCCAAACCATTTCAAAACACCCTCTTCTGCTCTCTCAACCATGCTCTTTTTATTTCCACACATCTCTCTTACCCTTACGTTACTCACTCGATCAAACCACCTCACACCACACATTGTCCTCAAACATCTCATTTCCAGCACATCCATCCTCCTGCGCACAACTCTATCCATAGCCCATGCCTCGCAACCATACAACATTGTTGGAACCACTATTCCTTCAAACATACCCATTTTTGTTTTCCGAGATAATGTTCTCGACTTCCACACATTCTTCAAGGCTCACAGAATTTTCGCCCCCTCCCCCACCCTATGATCCACTTCCGCTTCCAAGGTTCCATCCGCTGCCAGATCCACTCCCAGATATCTAAAACACTTCACTTCCTCCAGTTTTTCTCCATTTAAACTCACCTCCCAATTGACTTGACCCTCAACCCTACTGTACCTACTAACCTTGCTCTTATTCACATTTACTCTTAACTTTCTTCTTTCACACACTTTACCAAACTCAGTCACCAGCTTCTGCAGTTTCTCACATGAATCAGCCACCAGCGCTGTATCATCTGCGAACAACAACTGACTCACTTCCCAAGCTCTCTCATCCCCAACAGACTTCATACTTGCCACTCTTTCCAAAACTCTTGCATTCTCCTCCTTAACAACCCCATCCATAAACATATATATATATATATATATATATAATATATATATATATATATATATATATATATATATATATATATATATATATATAGACAGAGTGAAAAAGATTTTGTGTGATCAGGGCCTGAACATGCAGGAGTGTGAAGGGAGAGTAAGGAATAGAGTGAATTGAATGCGGGAGACAGCGACAAAGCAAAAATATATATATATATATATATATATATATATATATATATATATATATATATATATATATATATATATATTTTTTTTTTTTTTTTTCTTTTTTTGCTTTGTCGCTGTCTCCCGCGTTTGCGAGGTAGCGCAAGGAAACAGACGAAAGAAATGGCCCAACCCACCCCCATACACATGTATATACATACGTCCACACACGCAAATATACATACCTACACAGCTTTCCATGGTTTACCCCAGACTCTTCAAATGCCCTGATTCAATCCATTGACAGCACGTAAACCCCGGTATACCACATCGATCCAATTCACTCTATTCCTTACCCTCCTTTCACACTCCTGCATGTTCAAGCCCCGATCACACAAAATATTTTTCACTCTATCTTTCCACCTCCAATTTGGTCTACCTCTTCTCCTCGTTCCCTCCACCTCCGACACATATATCCTCTTGGTCAATCTTTCCTCACTCATTCTCTCCATGTGCCCAAACCATTTCAAAACACCCTCTTCTGCTCTCTCAACCACGCTCTTTTTATTTCCACACATCTCTCTTACCCTTACGTTACTTACTCGATCAAACCACCTCACACCACACATTCTCCTCAAAAATCTCATTTCCAGCACATCCATCTTCCTGCGCACAACTCTATCCATAGCCCACGCCTCACAACCATACAACATTGTTGGAACCACTATTCCTTCAAACATACCCATTTCTGCTTTCCGAGATAATGTTCTTGACTTCCACACATTCTTCAAGGCTCCCAGAATTTTCGCCCCCTCCCCCACCAAATGATCCACTTCCGCTTCCATGGTTCCATCCGCTGCCACATCCACTCCCAGATATCTAATACACTTTACTTCCTCCAGTTTTTCTCCATTCAAACTTACCTCCCAATTGACTTGACCCTCAACCCTACTGTACCTAATAACCTTGCTCTTATTCACATTTACTCTTACCTTTCTTCTTTCACACACTTTACCAAACTCAGTCACCAGCTTCTGCAGGTTCTCACATGAATCAGCCACCAGCACTGTATCATCAACGACCAACAACTGACTCACTTCCCAAGCTCTCTCATCCCCAACAGACTTCATACTTGCCCCTCTTTCCAAAACTCTTGCATTTACCTTCCAAACAACCAAATCCTTAAACAAATTTAAACAACCATGGAGACATCACACATCCCTGCCGCAAAACTATATTCACTTAGAACCAATTACTTTCCTCTCTTCCTACACGTACACATGCCTTACATCCTCGATAAAAACATTTCACTGCTTCTAGCAACTTGCCTCCCACACCATATATCCTTAATACCTTCCACAGAGCATCTCTATCAACTCTATCATATCCCTTCTTCCAGATCCATAAATGCTACATACAAATCCATTTGCTTTTCTAAGTATTTCTCACATACATTCTTCAAAGCAAACACCTTTTCCACACACCCTCTACCAATTCTGAAACCACACTGCTCTTCTCCAATCTGATGCTCTGTACATGCCTTCACCCTCTCAATAAATACCCTCCCATATAATTTACAAGGAATACTCAACAAACTTATACCTCTGTAATTTTAGCAATCACTCTTATCCCCTTTCCCTTTGTACAATGGCACTATGAACGCATTCCGCCAATCTTCAGGAACCTCACCATGAGTCATACATACATTAAATAACCTTACCAACCAGTCAATAATACAGTCACCCTCTTTTTTAATAAATTCCACTGCAATACCATCCAAACATGCTGCCTTGCCGGCTTTCATCTTCCGCAAAGCTTTTACTACCTCTTCTCTGTTTACCAAATCACTTTCCCTAACCCTCTCACTTTGCACACCACCTCGACCAAAACACCCTATATCTGCCACTCTATTATCAGACACATTCAACAAACCTTCAAAATACTCAATCCATCTCCTTCTCAAATCACCACTACTTGTTATCACCTCCCCATTTGCGCCCTTCACTGAAGTTCCCATTTGGTCCTTTGTTTTACGCACGTTATTTACCTCCTTCCAGAACACCTTTTTATTCTCCCTAAAATTTAAAGATACTCTCTCATCCCAACTCTCATTTGCACTCTTTTTCACCTCTTGCACTTTTATATATTTTTATATATATATATATATATATATATATATATATATATATATATATATATATATATATATATATATATATGAATATATATATATTTTTTTTTTTTTTTTTTTTACTTTGTCGCTGTCTCCCGCGTTTGCGAGGTAGCGCAAGGAAACAGACGAAAGAAATGGCCCAACCCCCCCCCCCATACACATGTACATACACACGTCCACACACGCAATTATACATACCTACACAGCTTTCCATGGTTTACCCCAGACGCTTCACATGCCTTGATTCAATCCACTGACAGCACGTCAACCCCGGTATACCACATCGCTCCAATTCACTCTATTCCTTGCCCTCCTTTCACCCTCCTGCATGTTCAGGCCCCGATCACACAAAATCTTTTTCACTTCATCTTTCCACCTCCAATTTGGTCTCCCTCTTCTCCTCGTTCCCTCCACCTCCGACACATATATCCTCTTGGTCAATCTTTCCTCACTCATTCTCTCCATGTGCCCAAACCATTTCAAAACACCCTCTTCTGCTCTCTCAACCACGCTCTTTTTATTTCCACACATCTCTCTTACCCTTACGTTACTTACTCGATCAAACCACCTCACACCACACATTTTCCTCAAACATCTCATTTCCAGCACGTCCATCCTCCTGCGCACAACTCTATCCATAGCCCACGCCTCGCAACCATACAACATTGTTGGAACCACTATTCCTTCAAACATACCCATTTTTGCTTTCCGAGATAATGTTCTCGACTTCCACACATTTTTCAAGGCTCCCAAAATTTTCGCCCCCTCCCCTACCCTATGATCCATATCCGCTTCCATGGTTCCATCCGCTGACAGATCCACTCCCAGATATCTAAAACACTTCACTTCCTCCAGTTTTTCTCCATTCAAACTCACCTCCCAATTGACTTGACCCTCAACCCTACTGTACCTAATAACCTTGCTCTTATTCACATTTACTCTTAACTTTCTTCTTCCACACACTTTACCAAACGCAGTCACCAGCTTCTGCAGTTTCTCACATGAATCAGCCACCATCGCTGTATCATCAGCGAACAACAACTGACTCACTTCCCAAGCTCTCTCATCCCCAACCTACTTCATACTTGCCCCTCTTTCCAGGACTCTTGCATTTACCTCCCTAACAACCCCATCCATAAACAAATTAAACAACCATGGAGACATCACACACCCCTGCCGTAAACCTACATTCACTGAGAACCAATCACTTTCCTCTCTTCCTACACGTACACATGCCTTACATACTCGATAAAAACTTTTCACTGCTTCTAACAACTTGCCTTCCACACCATATATTCTTAATACCTTCCACAGAGCATCTCTATCAACTCTATCATTTGCCTTCTCCAGATCCATAAATGCTACATACAAATCCATTTGCTTTTCTAAGTATTTCTCACATACATTCCTCAAAGCAAACACCTGATCCACACATCCTCTACCACTTCTGAAACCGCACTGCTCTTCCCCAATCTGATGCTCTGTACATGCCTTCACCCTCTCAATCAATACCCTCCCATATAATTTACCAGGAATACTCAACAAACTTATACCTCTGTAATTTGAGCACTCACTCTTATCCCCTTTGCCTTTGTACAATGGTACTATGCACGCATTCCGCCAATCCTCAGGCACCTCACCATGAGTCATACATACATTAAATAACCTATATATATATATATATATATATATATATATATATATATATATATATATATATATATATATATATATATATATATATTTTTTTTTTTTTTTTTTTTAAACTATTCGCCATTTCCCGCGTTAGCGAGGTAGCGTTAGGAACAGAGGACTGGTCCTTTTTTGGAATATCCTCACCTGGCACCCTCTGTTCCTTCTTTTAGAAAAAAAAAAAAAAACGAGAGGGGAGGATTTCCAGCCCCCCGCTCCCTCCCCTTTTAGTCGCCTTCTACGACACGCAGGGAATACGTGGGAAGTATTCTTAATCCCCTATCCCCAGGGATAATATGTATATATATATATATATATATATATATATATATATATATATATATATATATATATATATATATATATATATATATATATATATATATATATATATATATATATATATATATATATATATATATATATTTATATATATATATATATATATATATATATATATATATATATATATATATATATATATATATATATATATATATATATATATATATATATATGTATATATATATATATATATATATATATATATATATATATATATATATATATATATATATATATATATATATATATATATACATATATATAAATATATATATATATATGTATATATATATATATATATATATATATATATATATATATATATATATATATATATATATATATATATATATATATATATATATATATATATATATATATATATATTTTTTTTTTTTTTTTTTTTTTATACTTTGTCGCTGTCTCCCGCGTTTGCGAGGTAGCGCAAGGAAACAGACGAAAGAAATGGCCCAACCCCCCCCCCCCCATACACATGTACATACACACGTCCACACACGCAAATATACATACCTACACAGCTTTCCATGGTTTACCCCAGACGCTTCACATGCCTTGATTCAATCCACTGACAGCACGTCAACCCCTGTATACCACATGACTCCAATTCACTCTATTCCTTGCCCTCCTTTCACCCTCCTGCATGTTCAGGCCCCGATCACACAAAATATTTTTCACTCCATCTTTCCACCTCCAATTTGGTCTCACTCTTCTCCTCGTTCCCTCCACCTCCGACACATATATCCTCTTGGTCAATCTCTCCTCACTCATTCTCTCCATGTGCCCAAACCATTTCAAAACACCCTCTTCTGCTCTCTCAACCACGCTCTTTTTATTTCCACACATCTCTCTTACCCTTACGTTACTTACTCGATCAAACCACCTCACACCACACATTGTCCTCAAACATCTCATTTCCAGCACATCCATCCTCCTGCGCACATCTCTATCCATAGCCCACGCCTCGCAACCATACAACATTGTTGGAACCACTATTCCCTCAAACATACCCATTTTTGCTTTCCGAGATAATGTTCTCGACTTCCACACATTTTTCAAGGCTCCCAAAATTTTCGCCCCCTCCCCCACCCAATGATCCACTTCCGCTTCCATGGTTCCATCCGCTGACAGATCCACTCCCAGATATCTAAAACACTTCACTTCCTCCAGTTTTTCTCCATTCAAACTCACCTCCCAATTGACTTGACCCTCACCCCTACTGTACCTAATAACCTTGCTCTTTTTCACATTTACTCTCAACTTTCTTCTTCCACACACTTTACCAAACTCAGTCACCAGCTTCTGCAGTTTCTCACATGAATCAGCCACCAGCGCTGTATCATCAGCGAACAACAACTGACTCACTTCCCAAGCTCTCTCATCCCCAACAGACTTCATACTTGCCCCTCTTTCCAGGACTCTTGCATTTACCTCCCTTACAACCCCATCCATAAACAAATTAAACAACCATGGAGACATCACACATCCCTGCCGCAAACCTACATTCACTGAGAACCAATCACTTTCCTCTCTTCCTACACGTACACATGCCTTACATCCTCGATAAAAACTTTTCACTGCTTCTAACAACTTGCCTCCAACACCATATATTCTTAATACCTTCCACAGAGCATCTCTATCAACTCTATCATATGCCTTCTCCAGATCCATAAATGCTACATACAAATCCATTTGCTTTTCTAAGTATTTCTCACATACATTCTTCAAAGCAAACACCTGATCCTCACATCCTCTACCACTTCTGAAACCGCACTGCTCTTCCCCAATCTGATGCTCTGTACATGCCTTCACCCTCTCAATCAATACCCTCCCATATAATTTACCAGGAATACTCAACAAACTTATACCTCTGTAATTTGAGCACTCACTCTTATCCCCTTTGCCTTTGTACAATGGCACTATGCACGCATTCCGCCAATCCTCAGGCACCTCACCATGAGTCATACATACATTAAATAACCTTACCAACCAGTCAACAATACAGTCACCCCCTTTTTTAATTATTTTTTTTCTTTTTCGCTGTCTCCCGCGTTTGCGAGGTACCGCAAGGAAACAGACGAAAGAAATGGCCCAACCCACCACCATACACATGTATATACATACGTCCACACACGCAAATATACATACCTACACAGCTTTCCATGGTTTACCCCAGACGCTTCACATGCCCTGATTCAATCCACTGACAGCACGTTAACCCCGCTATACCACATCGATCCAATTCACTCTATTCCTTGCCCTCCTCTCACCCTCCTGCATGTTCAGGCCCCGATTACACAAAGTCTTTTTCACTCCATCTTTCCACCTCCAATTTCGTCTCCCACTTCTCCTCGTTCCCTCCACCTCCGACATATATATCCTCTTGGTCAATCTTTCCTCACTCATTCTCTCCATGTGCCCAAACCATTTCAAAACACACTCTTCTGCTCTCTCAACCACGCTCTTTTTATTTCCACATATCTCTCTTACCCTTACGTTACTTACTCGATCAAACCACCTCACACCACACATTGTCCTGAAACATATCATTTCCAGCACATCCATCCTCCTGCGCACAACTCTATCCATAGCCCACGCCTCGCAACAATACAACATTGTTGGAACCACTATTCCTTCAAACATACCCATTTTTGCTTTCCGAGATAATGTTCTCAACTTCCACACATTCTTCAAGGCTCCCAGAATCTTCGCCCCCTCCACCAACCTGTGATTCACTTCCACTTCCATGGTTCCATACGCTACCAGATCCACTCTCAGATATCTAAAACACTTTACTTCCTCCAGTTTCTCTCCATTCAAACTTACCTCCCAATTGACTTGACCCTCAACTCTACTGTACCTAATAACCTTGCTCTTATTCACATTTACTCTGGACTTTATTCTTTCACACACTTTACCAAACTCAGTCACCAGCTTCTGCAGTTTCTCACATGAATCAGCCACCAGTGCTGTATCATCAGCGAACAACAACTGACTCACTTCCCAAGCTCTTTCATCCCCAACTGACTTCATAATTGCCCATCTTTCCAAAACTCTTGCATTCACCTCCCTAACAACCCCATCCATAAACAAATTAAACAGCCATGGAGATATCACACACCCCTGCCGCAAACCTACATTCATATTTTTTTTTTTTTTTTTTTTTTATACTTTGTCGCTGTCTCCCGCGTTTGCGAGGTAGCGCAAGGAAACAGACGAAAGAAATGGCCCAACCCCCCCCATACACATGTACATACACACGTCCACACACGCAAATATACATACCTACACAGCTTTCCATGGTTTACCCCGAACGCTTCACATGCCTTGGTTCAATCCACTGACAGCACGTCAACCCCTGTATACCACATCACTCCAATTCGCTCTATTTCTTGCCCTCCTTTCACCCTCCTGCATGTTCAGGCCCCGATCACACAAAATCCTTTTCACTCCATCTTTCCACCTCCAATTTGGTCTCCCTCTTCTCCTCGTTCCCTCCACCTCCGACACATATATCCTCTTGGTCAATCTTTCCTCACTCATTCTCTCCATGTGCCCAAACCATTTCAAAACACCCTCTTCTGCTCTCTCAACCACGCTCTTTTTATTTCCACCCATCTCTCTTACCCTTACGTTACTTACTCGATCAAACCACCTCACACCACACATTGTCCTCAAACATCTCATTTCCAGCACATCCATCCTCCTGCGCACAACTCTATCCATAGCCCACGCCTCGCAACCATACAACATTGTTGGAACCACTATTCCTTCAAACATACCCATTTTTGTTTTCCGGGATAATGTTCTCAACTTCCACACATTTTTCAAGGCTCCCAAAATTTTCGCCCCCTCCCCCACCCTATGATCCACTTCCGCTTCCATGGTTCCATCCGCTGACAGATCCACTCCCAGATATCTAAAACACTTCACTTCCTCCAGGTTTTCTCCATTCAAACTCACCTCCCAATTGACTTGACCCTCAACCCTACTGTACCTAATAACCTTGCTCTTATTCACATTTACTCTTAACTTTCTTCTTCCACACACTTTACCAAACTCCGTCACCAGCTTCTGCAGTTTCTCACATGAATCCGCCACCAGCGCTGTATCATCAGCGAACAACAACTGACTCACTTCCCAAGCTCTCTCATCCACAACAGACTTCATACTTGCCCCTCTTTCCAAAACTCTTGCATTTACCTCCCTAACAACCCCATCCATAAACAAATTAAACAACCATGGAGACATCACACACCCCTGCCGCAAACCTACATTCACTGAGAACCAATCACTTTCCTCTCTTCCTACACGTACACATGCCTTACATCCTCGATAAAAACTTTTCACTGCTTCTAACAACTCTCCTCCCACACCATATATTCTTAATACCTTCCACAGAGCATCTCTATCAACTCTATCATATGCCTTCTCCAGATCCATAAATGCTACATACAAATCCATTTGCTTTTCTAAGTATTTCTCACATACATTCTTCAAAGCAAACACCTGATCCACACATCCTCTACCACTTCTGAAACCACACTGCTCTTCCCCAATCTGATGCTCTGTACATGCCTTCACCCTCTCAATCAGTACCCTCCCATATAATTTACCAGGAATACTCAACAAACTTATACCTCTGTAATTTGAGCACTCACTCTTATCCCCTTTGCCTTTGTACAATGGCACTATGCACGCATTCCGCCAATCCTCAGGCACCTCACCATGAGTCATACATACATTAAATAACCTTACCAACCAGTCAACAATACAGTCACCCCCTTTTTTAATAAATTCCACTGCAATACCATCCAAACCTGCTGCCTTGCCGGCTTTCATCTTCCGCAAAGCTTTTACTACCTCTTCTCTGTTTACCAAATCATTTTCCCTAACCCTCTCACTTTGCACACCACCTCGACCCAAACACCCTATATCTGCCACTCTGTCATCAGACACATTCAACAAACCTTCAAAATACTCATTCCATCTCCTTCTCACATCACCACTACTTGTTATAACCTCCCCTTTTACGCCCTTCACTGAAGTTCCCATTTGCTCCCTTGTCTTACGCACCCTATTTACCTCCTTCCAGAACATCTTTTTATTCTCCCTAAAATTTACTGATAGTCTCTCACCCCAACTCTCATTTGCCCTTTTTTCACCTCTTGCACCTTTCTCTTGACCTCCTGTCTCTTTTTTTATACTTCTCCCACTCAATTGCATTTTTTCCCTGCAAAAATCGTCCAAATGCCTCTCTCTTCTCTTTCACTAATACTCTTACTTCTTCATCCCACCACTCACTACCCTTTCTAAACAGCCCACCTCCCACTCTTCTCATGCCACAAGCATATATATATATATATATATATATATATATATATATATATATATATATATATATATATATATATATATATATATATATATATATATATATATATATATATATATATATATATATATATATATATATATATATATATATATATATATATATATATATATGTATATATATATGTATATATAAATATATTGATTGATTGAGTGGGTGAAGGCATGTACAGAGCATCAGATTGGGGAAGAGCAGTGTGGTCTCAGAAGTGGTAGAGGATGTGTGGATCAGGTGTTTGCTTTGAAGAATGTATGTGAGAAATACTTAGAAAAGCAAATGGATTTCTCGGTAGCATTTATGGATCTGGAGAAGGCATATGACAGAGTTGATAGAGATGCTCTGTGGAAGGTATTAAGAATATATGTTGTGGGAGGAGAGTTGTTAGAAGCAGTGAAAAGTTTTTATCGAGGATGTAAGGCATGTGTACGTGTAGGAAGAGAGGAAAGTGATTGGTCCTCAGTGAATGTAGGTTTGCGGCAGGGGTGTGTGATGTCTCCATGGTTGTTTAATTTGTTTATGGATGGGGTTGTTAGGGAGGTGAATGCAAGAGTTTTGGAAAGAGGGGCAAGTATGAAGTCTGTTGGGGATGAGAGAGCTTGGGAAGTGAGTCAGTTGTTTTTCGCTGCTGATACAGCGCTGGTGGCTGATTCATGTGAGAAACTGCAGAAGCTTGTGACTGAGTTTGGTAAAGTGTGTGAAAGAAGAAAGTTAAGAGTAAATGTGAATAAGAGCAAGGTTATTAGGTACAGTAGGGTTGAGGGTCAAGTCAATTGGGAGGTGAGTTTGAATGTAGAAAAACTGGAGTAAGTGAAGTGTTTTAGATATCTGGGAGTGCATCTGGCAGCGGATTGAACCATGGAAGCGGAAGTGGATCATAGGGTGGCGGAGGGGGCGAAAATTAGGGGAGCCTTGAAGAATGTGTGGAAGTCGAGAACATTATCTCGGAAAGCAAAAATGGGTATGTTTGAAGGAATAGTGGTTCCAACAATGTTCTATGGTTACGAGGCGAGGACTATGGATAGAGTTGTGCGCAGGAGGATGGATGTGCTGGAAATGAGATGTTTGAGGACAATGTGTGGTGTGAGGTGGTTTGATCGAGTAAGTAACGTAAGGGTAAGAGAGATGTGTGGAAATAAAATGAGCGTGGTTGAGAGAGCAGAAGAGGGTGTTTTGAAATGGTTTGGTCACATGGAGAGAATGAGTGAGGAAAGATTGACCAAGATTATATATGTGTCGGAGGTGGAGGGAACGAGGAGAAGAGGGAGACCAAATTGGAGGTGGAAAGATGGAGTGAAAAAGATTTTGTGTGATCGGGGCCTGAACATGCAGGAGGGTGAAAGGAGGGCAAAGAATAGAGTGAATTGGAGCGATGTGGTATACCGGGGTTGACGTGCTGTCAGTGGATTGAATCAAGGCATGTGTATGGGGGTGGGTTGGGCCATTTCTTTCGTGTGTTTCCTTGCGCTACCTCGCAAACGCGGGAGACAGCGACAAAGCAAAAAAAAAAAAAAATATATATATATATATATATATAGGAATAGAGGAAAGTGATTGCTTCACAATAAATGTAGGTTTGCGGCAGGGGTGTGTGATGTCTCCATGGTTGTTTAATTTGTTTATGGATGGGGTTGTTAGGGAGGTAAATGCAAGAGTTTTGGGAAGAGGGGCAAGTATGAAGTCTGTTGTGGATGAGAGAGCTTGGGAAGTGAGTCAGTTGGTGTTCGCTGATGATGCAGCGCTGGTGGCTGATTCATGTGATAAACTGCAGAAGCTGGTGACTGAGTTTGGTAAAGTGTCTGAAAGAAGAAAGTTAAGAGTAAATGGGAATAAGAGCAAGGTTATTAGGTACAGTAGGGTTGAGGGTCAAGTCAGTTGGGAGGTAAGTTTGAATGGAGAAAAACTGGAGGAAGTAAAGTGTTTTAGATATCTGAGAGTGAATCTGGCAGGGGATGGAACCATGGAATCGGAAGTGGATCATAGGGTGGGGGAGGGGGCGAAAATTCTGGGAGCCTTGAAGAATGTGTGGAAGTCGAGAACATTCTCTCGGAAAGCAAAAATGGGTATGTTTCAAGGAATAGTGGTTCCAACAATGTTGTATGGTTGTGAGGCGTGGGCTATGGATAGAGTTGTGCGCAGGAGGGTGGATGTGCTGGAAATGAGATGTTTGAGGACAATGTGTGGTGTGAGGTGGTTTGATCGAGTAAGTAATGTAAGGGTAAGAGAGATGTGTGGAAATAAAAAGAGCGTGGGTGAGAGAGCAGAATAGGGTGTTTTGAAATGGTTTGGGCACATTGAGAGAATGATTGAGGAAAGATTAACCAAGAGGATATATGTGTCGGAGGTGGAGGGAACGAGGAGAAGTGGGAGACCAAATTGGAGGTGGAAAGATGGAGTGAAAAAAATTTTGTGTAATCGGGGCCTGAACATGAAGGAGGGTGAAAGGCGGGCAAGGAATAGAGTGAATTGGATCGATGTGGTATACCGATTTTGACGTGCTGTCAGTGGAATGAATCAGCGCATGTGAATCGTCTGGGGTAAACCAAGGAAAGTTGTGTGGGGCCTGGATGTGGAAAGGGAGCTGTGGTTTCGGGCATTATTGCATGACAGCTGGAGACTGAGTGTGAATGAATGGGGCCTTTGTTATCTTTTCCTAGCGCGACTTCGCACACATGAGGGGGGAGGGGGATGGTATTCCATGTGTGGCGAGGTGGCGATGGGAATGAATAAAGTCAGACAGTGTGAATTGTGTGCATTGGTATATATGTGTACATTGAGATGTATAGGTATGTATATTTGCGTGTGTGGACGTGTGTGTATATAAATGTGTATGGGGGTGGGTTGGGCCATTCCTTGCGCTACCTCGCAAATGCGGGAGACAGCGACAAATCAAAATAAATAAATAAATAAATAAAAATATATATATATATATGTATATATATATATATATATATATATATATATATATATATATATATATATATATATATATATATATATATATATATATATATATGTATATATATATATATATATATATATATATATATATATATATATATATATATATATATATATATATATATATATATATATATATATATATATATATATATATGTATATATATATATATATATATATATATATATATATATATATATATATATATATATATATATATATATATATATATATATATATATATATATATATATATATATATATATATATATATATATATATATATATAATGTTCTCGAGTTGCACACATTCTTCAAGGCCCCCAGGATTTTCGCCCCCTCCCCCACCCTATGATTCACTTCCGCTTCCATGGTTCCAACCGCCACCAGATCCACTCCTAGATATCTAAAACCCTTTACTTCCTCTAGTTTTTCTCCATTCAAACTTACCTCGCAATTGACTTGACCCTCAACCCTACTGTACCTAATAACCTTGCTGTTATTCACATTTACTCTTAACTTTCTTCTTACACACACTTTACCAAACTCAGTCACCAGCTTCTGCAGTTTCTCACATGAATCAGCCACCAGCGCTGTATCATGAGCGAACAACAACTGACTCACTTCCCAAGCTCTCTCATCCACAACAGACTTCATACTTGCCCCTCTTTCGAAAACTCTTGCATTCACCGCCCTAACAACCCCATCCATAGACAAATTAAACAACCATGGAGACATCACACACCCCTGCCGCAAACCTACATTCAGTGAGATCCAATCACTTTCCTCTCTTCCTACACGTACACATGCCTTACATCCTCGAAAAAACTTTTCAATCCTTGTAACAACTTGCCTCGCACACCATATATTCTTAATACCTTCTATAAAGCATCTCTATCAACTCTGTCATATGCCTTCTCCAGATCCATAAATGCTACATACGAATCCATTTGCTTTTCTAAGTATTTCTCACATACATTCTTCAAAGCAAACACCTGATCCACACATCCTCTACCACTTCTGAAACCACACTTCTCTTCCCCATTCTGATGCTCTGTACATGACTTCACCCTCTCAATCAATACCCTCCCATATAATTTACCAGGAATACTCAACAAACTTATACCTCTGTAATTTGAGCACTCACTCCTGTCCCCTTTGCCTTTGTACAATGGCACTATGCACGCATTCCGCCAATCCTCAGGCACCTCACCATGAGTCATACTTACATTAAATATCCTTACCAGCCAGTCAACAATACAGTCACCCCCTTTTTTAATAAATTCCACTGCAATACCATCCAAACCTGCTGCCTTGCCGGCTTTCATCTTCCGCATAGCTTTTACTACCTCTTCTCTGTTTACCAAATCATTTTCCCTAACCCTCTCACTTTGCACACCACCTCGACCAAAACACCCTATATCTGCCACTCTATCATCAAACACATTCAACAAACCTTCAAAATACTCACTCCATCTCCTTCTCACATCACCACTACTTGTTTTCACTTCCCCATTTGCGCCCTTCACTGAAGTTCCCATTTGCTCCCTTGTCTTATGCACTTGATTTACCTCCTTCCAGAACATCTTTTTATTCTGCCAATAATTTAATGATACTCTCTCACCCCAAATCTCATTTGCCCTCTTTTTCACCTCTTGCACCTTTCTCTTGACCTCCGGTCTCTTTCTTTTATACATCTCCCACTCACTTGCATTTTTTCCCTGCAAAAATCGTCCAAATCCCTCTCTCTTTTCTTTCACTAATAATCTTACTTCTTCATCCCACCACTCACTATCCCTTCTAATCAACCCACCTCCCACTCTTCTAATGCTACAAGCATCTTTTGCGCAATCCATCACTGATTCCCTAAATACATCCCATTCCTCCCCCACTCCCTTTACTTCCATTGTTCTCAGCTTTTTCCTTTCTGTACTCAGTCTCTCCTGGTACTTCCTCACACAAGTCTCCTTCCCAAGTTCACTTACTCTCACCACCCTCTTCACCCCAACATTCACTCTTCATTTCTGAAAACCCATAGAAATCTTCACCTTAGCCTCCACAAGATAATGATCAGAGATCCCTCCAGTTGCAACTCTCAGCACATTAACATCCAAAAGTCTCTCTTTCGCGCGCCTGTCAATTAACAAGTAATCCAATTACGCTCTCTGGCCATCTCTCCTACTTACATACGTATACTTATGTATATCTCGCTTTTTAAACAAGGTATTCCCAATCACCAGTCCTTTTTCAGCACATAAATCTACAAGCTCTTCACCATTTCTATTTACAACACTGAACATCCCATGTATACCAATTATTCCCTCAACTGCCATATTACTCACCTTTGCATTCAAATCACCCATCACTATAACCCGGTCTCGTGCATCAAAACCACTAACACACTCATTCAGCTGCTCACAAAACACTTGCCTCTCATGATCTTTCTTCTCATGCCCAGGTGCATATGCACCAATAATCACCCATCTCTCTCCATCAAATTTCAGTTTTACCCATATTAATCGAGAATTTACTTTCTTACATTCTATCACATACTCCCACAACTCCTGTTTCAGGAGTACTGCTACTCCTTCCCTTGCTCTTGTCCTCTCACTAACCCCTGACTTTACTCCCAAGATATTCCTAAACCACTCTTCCCCTTTACCCTTGAGCTTCGTTTCAATCAGAGCCAAAACATCCAGGTTCCTTTCCTCAAACATACTACCTATGTCTCCTTTTTTCACATCTTGGTTACATCCATACACATTTAGACACCCCAGTCTGATCCTTCGAGGAGGATGAGCACTCCCCTCGTGACTCCTTCTTCTGTTTCCCATTTTAGAAAGTTGAAAATACAAGGAGGGGAGGATTTCTGGCCCCCCGCTCCCATCCCCTTAAGTCGCCTTCTACGACACGCGAGGAATGCGTGGGAAGTATTCTTTCACCCCTATCCCAAGGGATGATATATATATATATATATATATATATATATATATATATATATATATATATATATATATATATATATATATATATATATATATATATATATATATATATATATATATATATATAATTGTATATATATATACATATACATACGCACATATACACACGTACACACACACACATATATTTATATATATATGAAAAATGTAAGAAATAATTTAGAAAACTGAAACTTCTAGCTTGAAATGAAATGAAAAATCAATGTCACATAATGGTTCAACCTCTGGCTATGGAATAGGGAAATGTATAATTTATTTACATTAACGCCAATAGTAGTTTTCATCAATTCAGCCACATATATATCTATATCTATATACATATATATATATATATATATATATATATATATATATATATATATATATATATATATATATATATATATATACATATATATTGGGGAAGGCAGTGTGGTTTCAGAAGTGGTAGAGGATGTGTGGATCAGGTGTTTGCTTTGAAGAATGTATGTGAGAAATTTTTAGAAAAGCAAATGGATCTGTATTTAGCATTTATGGATCTGGAGAAGGCATATAATAGAGTTGACAGAGATGCTCTGTGGAGGTACTAGGAATATATGATGTGGGAGGCAAGTTGTTAGAAACAGTGAAAAGTTTTTATCGAAGATGTAAGGATGTGTACGTGTAGGAAGAGAGGAAAGTGATTGGTTGTCAGTTAATGTAGGTTTGCGGCAGGGGTGTGTGATGTCACCATGGTTGTTTAATTTGTTTATGGATGTGTTTGTTAGGGAGGGGAATGCAAGAGGGGCAAATATGCAGTCTGTTGGGGATGAGAGAGCTTGGGAAGTGAGTCAGTTTTTGTTCACTGATGATACAGCACTGGTGGCTGATTCATGTGAAAAACTGCAGAAGAAAGTTAAGAAAGTTAAGAGTAAATGTGAATAAGAGCAAGGTTATTAGGTAAAGTAGGGTTGAAGGTCAAGTCAACTGGTAGGTAAGTTTGAATGGAGAAAAACTGGAGGAAGTAAGGAGTTTTAGATATCTGGGAGTGGATCTGGCAGCGGATGGAATCATGGAAGAGGAAAGTGAATCATAGGGTGGGGGAGGGGGCGAAAATCCTGGGAGGCTTGAAGAATGTGTGGAAGTCAAGAACATTATCTCCGAAAGCAAAAGTGGGTATGTTTGAAGGAATAGTGGTTCCAACAATGTTGTATGGTTGCGAGGCGTGGGCTATGGATAGACATGTTTGAGGATAATATGTGGTGTGAGGTGGTTTGATCGAGTAAGTAATATAATGGCAAGAGAGATGTTTGGAAATAAAAAGAACGTGGTTGAGAGAGCAGAAGAGGGTGTTTTGAAATGGTTTGGGCACATGGAGGAATGAGTGAGGAAAGATTGACCAAGAGGATATATGTGTTGGAGGTGGAGTGAACGAGAGAAGTGGGAGACCAAATTGGAGGTGGAAAGATAGAGCGAAAAAGATTTTGAGTGATCAGGGCCTGAACATTCAAGAGGGTGATAGGCGGGCAAGGAATAGAGTGAATTG
This sequence comes from Panulirus ornatus, assembly GCF_036320965.1. Classification (NCBI taxonomy): domain Eukaryota; kingdom Metazoa; phylum Arthropoda; class Malacostraca; order Decapoda; family Palinuridae; genus Panulirus; species Panulirus ornatus. Next base: position 39,132,902 of record NC_092237.1, read on the forward strand.
GATCGATGTGGTATACTTGCCCCTCTTTCCAAAACTCTTGCATTCGCCTCCCTAACAACCACATCCATAAACAAATTAAAGAACCATGGAGACATCACACACCCCTGCCGCAAACCTACATTCATATATATATATATATATATATATATATATATATATATATATATATATATATATATGTAGGGTTGCGGCAGGGGTGTGTGATGTCTCCATGGTTGTTTAATTTGTTTATGGATGGGGTTGTTAGGGAGGTAAATACAAGAGTTTTGGAAAGAGGGGCAAGTATGAAGTCTGTTGGGGATGAGAGAGCTTGGGAAGTGAGTCAGTTGTTGTTCACTGATGATACAGCGATGGTGGCTGATTCATGTGAGAAACTGCAGAAGCTGGTGACCGAGTTTGGTAAAGTTTGTGGAAGAAGAAAGTTAAGAGTAAATGTGAATAAGAGCAAGGTTATTAGGTACAGTAGGGTTGAGGGTCAAGTCAATTGGGAGGTGAGTTTGAATGGAGAAAAATTGGAGGAAGTGAAGTGTTTTAGATATCTGGGAGTGGATCTGGCAGCGGATGGAACCATGGAAGCGGAAGTGGATCATAGGGTGGGGGAGGGGGCGAAAATTCTGGTGGCCTTGAAGAATGTGTGGAAGTCGAGAACATTATCTCGGAAAGCAAAAATGGGTAAGTTTGAAGGAATAGTGGTTCCAACAATGTTGTATGGTTGCGAGGCGTGGGCTATGGATAGAGTTGTGCGCAGGAGGATGGATGTGCTGGAAATGAGATGTTTGAGGACAATGTGTGGTGTGAGGTGGTTTGATCGAGTGAGTAACGTAAGGGTAAGAGAGATGTGTGGAAATAAAAAGAGCGTGGTTGAGAGAGCAGAAGAGGGTGTTTTGAAGTGGTTTGGGCACATGGAGAGAATGAGTGAGGAAAGATTGACCAAGAGGATATATGTGTCGGAGGTGGAGGGAACGAGGAGAAGAGGGAGACCAAATTGGAGGTGGAAAGATGGAGTGAAAAAGATTTTGTGTGATCGGGGCCTGAACATGCAGGAGGGTGAAAGGAGGGCAAGGAATAGAGTGAATTGGAGCGATGTGGTATACCGGGGTTGACGTGCGGTCAGTGGATTGAATCAAGGCATGTGAAGCGTCTGGGGTAAACCATGGAAAGCTGTGTAGGTATGTATATTTGCGTGTGTGGACGTATGTATATACATGTGTATTTGGAGGGGGCCATTTCTTTCGTCTGTTTCCTTGCGCTACCTCGCAAACGCGGGAGACAGCGACAAAGTATAATAATAATATAATAAATATATATAAATATATATATATATATATATATATATATATATATATATATATATATATATATATATATATATATATATATATATATTTTTTGTTTCAAACTATTCGCCATTTTCCGCATCAGCAAGGTAGAGTTAAGAGCAGAGGACTGGGCCTCTGATGGAACATCCTCACCAGGCCCCCTTCTCTTTTCCTTTTTTTGGAGAATTAAAAAAGAAAAACAAGAGGTGAGGATTTCCAGCCCCCCGCTCCCTCCCTTTTAGTCGCCTTCTACGAAACGCAGGGAGTACGTGGATCAGGTGTTTGCTTTGAAGAATGTATGTGAGAAATACTTAGAAAAGCAAATGGATTTGTATGTAGCATTTATGGATCTGGAGAAGGCATATGATAGAGTTGATAGAGATGCTCTGTGGAAGGTATTAAGAATATATGGTGTGGGAGGCAAGTTGTTAGAAGCAGTGAAAAGTTTTTATCGAGGATGTAAGGCATGTGTACGTGTAGGAAGAGAGGAAAGTGATTGGTTCTCAGTGAATGTAGGTTTGCGGCAGGGATGTGTGATGTCTCCATGGTTGTTTAATTTGTTTATGGATGGGGTTGTAAGGGAGGTAAATGCAAGAGTCCTGGAAAGAGGGGCAAGTATGAAGTCTGTTGGGGATGAGAGAGCTTGGGAAGTGAGTCAGTTGTTGTTCGCTGATGATACAGCGCTGGTGGCTGATTCATGTGAGAAACTGCAGAAGCTGGTGACTGAGTTTGGTAAAGTGTGTGGAAGAAGAAAGTTGAGAGTAAATGTGAATAAGAGCAAGGTTATTAGGTACAGTAGGGGTGAGGGTCAAGTCAATTGGGAGGTGAGTTTGAATGGAGAAAAACTGGAGGAAGTGAAGTGTTTTAGATATCTGGGAGTGGATCTGTCAGCGGATGGAACCATGGAAGCGGAAGTGGATCATAGGGTGGGGGAGGGGGCGAAAATTTTGGGAGCCTTGAAAAATGTGTGGAAGTCGAGAACATTATCTCGGAAAGCAAAAATGGGTATGTTTGAAGGAATAATGGTTCCAACAATGTTGTATGGTTGCGAGGCGTGGGCTATGGATAGAGATGTGCGCAGGAGGATGGATGTGCTGGAAATGAGATGTTTGAGGACAATGTGTGGTGTGAGGTGGTTTGATCGAGTAAGTAACGTAAGGGTAAGAGAGATGTGTGGAAATAAAAAGAGCGTGGTTGAGAGAGCAGAAGAGGGTGTTTTGAAGTGGTTTGGGCACATGGAGAGAATGAGTGAGGAGAGATTGACCAAGAGGATATATGTGTCGGAGGTGGAGGGAACGAGGAGAAGAGGGAGACCAAATTGGAGGTGGAAAGATGGAGTGAAAAAGATTTTGTGCTGCAGGGCCATGTCTTAGGGTATAGGATACATGCAAATAACTCACGTGATCAGTTGCCCAAACAGCAACCAGTAAATAGGAATAGGTTAGCAGCAGTAGGATGGATGGTAAGGGAGCGTTGAAGAAAGGTAACGGCAAGGTGTTAGCGGAACACCACATTATGGTGAATGAGGCATCCTGTCGATATGGAATAACTGGTCACAAGGAAGAATAATTGTGGCACCTACACAGAAACGCTACCATCTGGAAGCAGATGTTCTGGTATTCATTATGGAGGGCTTCCTGGACGATGTGAAGGATATGTTAATGTTACTGCAGATATAGAAATTGCGTTGTTCTGAAATTTAACAATGTGATATGAAGATTTAGAGAAACATATGAGCAGATATTGCTTATTTCACGCTGTTAGATATCTACATTCAAGTTAGCACCCTCGCGTTCCGCGAAGCTGCATAGGTTTGAATTTCGAGAGGAATTTTGTTCATTGCGAGAAGATCGAGTACCAAAGTGAGGAGGTGGAGGAAAAGTAAGATAAAGTAAAACGAGAGTAATCCCAGGCGGGAGAGTGAATAGAATAGGTTGAAAAGGGAAGATGATTTATGGAGAAGAGAAAGAGGAGAACCCAGAGGGACTCCACTACTAACAGGATAAGATGTAGCTTCATCAAATCCTTCCGTGGAGGAGTGATAGGAGAGCAAACAGTGTATTTTAAAGGAAACATAGGTGAAGAAAAGCCAAAGGAAGAAAATTCAGTATCCAAAGATAAGCGCCACAGCTCTTAAATGGCATCGAGATGTTGAGGGACAAGACAAAAATCCAGCGAAGTCACTGAGAGAAGATCGCCATTAGATCTTGTGGCGTGGAAGCCATATTGGTGATCCAAAAGAAAGAAAAAGGATTCTAAGCCTGTAAGAAAATGAGAGATAAGATTTTAGAAGACTTTGGAGGTAGGAAAAATTATAGCGATAAGAGGATAGGAAGATCGGTAAGGGTTGACTACTTATTGCAAGTAGGCTGCACCAGGGCGTGCTTCCAACAAGAAGGGAAAGTTCTTGGAATTTTATGCTAAGACGAAGAAAGTGAGCAAACACCGGCGTTAACTCAGAAACACATTCCTTTAGGACATGAGGAGGTACACCTTCCAATACATTTGCCTTGTCTACATAGATACTGGATGAATACTGGCAGTCCTTTCATCAAGAGAATTTAGGATAGTTTCTGGGTTCAGTAGGAAGAGGTAAGGGAGGTGAATTAGATACAGAATCATCCAAAGTAAACTTAGATTAAGATCTGGGGCCGAAAGGGAGGCTCGATTGGAGTTCGGTAAAGAAGATATAAAGGTTGATTTACGGGAGTTTTTGTTGATGTGTCTGATTAAGTTACAAGAGTTACATAGATACACAGACCACAGAGACCCAAGGTCTAATTGAGGTGATCTGGCGTTAATGCAAAAAAAAAAAAAGGAATAAGCATTAGAAGAAACGGATAGCAAAGCAAAGGCTCTTTCCCCACCCTCCACTCTCTCCGGCACACGCCGGCAGGAAAATGGTAGAAAAATGCCTTGCAGTATTAGTAAGCCTGAAGGAAATTTCATACGAAAGTCATAAGGTCGAATGAACATGAATATGTCATATATCCCATCAAGAACGACGCATCCCTTCACTTTTACTTATAACAGCAATACTAAGGATAAACTTGAGCGCCAGCCTCTCGACTTACCTTATCTATATTACTCCTGATGTTGAAGTATAAGACACTAACTCTTAATTACCCTCTCAAATCAGATGATTTGGGTTCATCAATTTTCTATGATACTGCATCATGGCCAGGGAGAGATCAGCGATTGAGAAAGTAGCACGAGACAACACTGCGTTATGATGACTGATTGAATGAATTATTCAGTACCGGAGAGTGACTAGTGATGATGAAAGCTATTTGAATATACTACGGGTGTTGCTCTGAGCAACATTTTCTGGGAGCTTATTCCATGCATTAATAATGTCGTTGGTTTTTTTATTATTATTATACTTTGTCGCCGTCTCCCGCGTCTGCGAGGTAGCGCAAGGAAACAGACGAAAGAAATGGCCCCCCCCCATACACATGTATATACATACGTCCACACACGCAAATATACATACCTACAATGCTTTCCATGGTTTACCCCAGACGCTTCACATGCCTTGATTCAATCCACTGACAGCACGTCAACCCCGGTATACCACATCGCTCCAATTCACTCTATTCCTTGCCCTCCTTTCACCCTCCTGCATGTTCAGGCCCCGATCACACAAAATCTTTTTCACTCCATCTTTCCACCTCCAATTTGGTCTCCCTCTTCTCCTCGTTCCCTCCACCTCCGACACATATATCCTCTTGGTCAATCTTTCCTCACTCATTCTCTCCATGTGCCCAAACCACTTCGAAACACCCTCTTCTGCTCTCTCAACCACGCTCTTTTTATTTCCACACATCTCTCTTACCCTTACGTTACTCACTCGATCAAACCACCTCACACCACACATTGTCCTCAAACATCTCATTTCCAGCACATCCATCCTCCTGCGCACAACTCTATCCATAGCCCACGCCTCGCAACCATACAACATTGTTGGAACCACTATTCCTTCAAACATACCCATTTTTGCTTTCCGAGATAATGTTCTCGACTTCCACACATTCTTCAAGGCCCCCAGAATTTTCGCCCCCTCCCCCACCCTATGATCCACTTCCGCTTCCATGGTTCCATCCGCTGCCAGATCCACTCCCAGATATCTAAAACACTTCACTTTCTCCAGTTTTTCTCCATTCAAACTCACCTCCCAATTGACTTGACCCTCAACCCTACTGTACCTAATAACCTGTAAAGGCCTTTGAAGACGCCAAAGGGGATTTATATTAATCCTTCAATTTTCTTCTAAGATTTTGGATGCCTCCACGCAATTCCCTTGCACTTTGGCATCCCCAAAGTGGCATTAAGATGCCACTATTCCCCTGTAAAGGCCTTTGAAGACGCCAAAGGGGATTTAGATTAATCCTTCAATTTTCCTCTAAGATTTTGGATGCCTCCACGCAATTCCCTTGCACTTTGGCATCCCCAAAGTGGCATTAAGAATGGCTGCTCTGAAGTTCCTGCGTCTACCCAGCGTCATCACCTTGTCATGAATGCCGGTCACGTCCCTCCAATTCTGAATGGCTATCTCGTGTGTCAACAATCATCTGTCTGATACCAAGATGTGTGAAGATATCCTGTTCATGGGAGGAGCCCAACATTTGCAGAAAAAGCATGGCAAGGAAATTGCCCATCGCTGAACAACACTTCCACGGGACCTCTATCATCACCTCGTTAAGATCATCGTGTGTCAAGACATCATATAAAGCGCCTCTTCGCAAACGGAACTACCTTGGCCCACCAGTGATGCTACTACGTTTGTGAATTCGGGAACCATTGCAACACAAACCTCGCCAGGTGGTAGAGTTTCCCGCAGTGTATCGAGACAGACTTCCCCAGAACTTTTTTAAAGGGGAAGTAAATGTTTATAGCTGTGTTACTGGAGTGATAGTTTTCATACATGGTGTTTTGACAAGAAAATAGTGAAATTGGAGAAAGATGTAGCTTAGACATTGAAGCTTATTGATACAGTGGTTAAATTGATGAGAACTGCTATTGACGTTTGTGTAAATAAATTATACATTTCCTTTTTCCATAGCCAGAGGTTGAACCATTATGTGACATTCATTTTTTCATTCATTTCAAGCTAGAAGTTTCGGTTTTCTAAATTGTTTCTTGCATTTTTCATATGTATATATATGTATGTGTGTGTGTGTGTATATGTGCGTATGTATGTGTATGTGTGTGTATGTGTATATGTATATATATATGTATATTATCCCTGGGGATAGGGGTGAAAGAATACTTCCCACGTATTCCTCGCGTGTCGTAGAAAGCGACTAGAGGGGACGGGAGCGGGGGGCCAGAAATCCTCCCCTCCTTGTATTAACTTTCTAAAATGGGAAACAATGTCGTTGGTAAATACAGATATTTTGTACAATCCAGATTAACTCGGTGGCCTCTAAGTTTTAATCCATTTCCTCTCGTCGGTGATGCTGGCGCTACTGTAAAGAATTTTTCAATGTCATCGTTGTTGAATCCTCTAGGTATCTTGAAACATTCTATCAATTTGTAACCAGAGGTGCCTCTTGCTTAGGGAGACCAAATTAGATTTTCGTAGTTTCTCCTCAAATAGTTTGTTACACAAGGAAGGAATCAATTTAGTTTCTCTTCGCTGCACTCCTTTCAATTGAAGAATGTCCTTACTTAAGTGGACGGCCCAAAACTGCGCTGCTTATTTCAAATGTGTTTTGTCTAGACTTAGGTATAGTGGCAATATCACGTCCTTGCTTTTGTACGTAAGGTTTCTGTTTATAAATCCTAATATCCCATTTCCTTACTTGGCGGCTTTGTTGCAATTCTGGGAGAATTTGAAGTTATTGGGGACAGTAACCCCTAGATCCCTCACAGTAGGGGTGTCATTCATCTTGTGGCCCATCATTTCATAATAGAATTTTTGTTTGGGTTTCCTAGTTGTAACAGCTGACATTTACTGACGTTAAATGGTATTTGCTATTTACTAGACCATTCAGCGATTCTAGTTAGATCCGCTTGTAATCTTAGCCGATCTTTGTGCCATACAATTGACTCCAGATGTTTACATTTAATTGATGTGAGACTAATAGGACGGTAACAAGCAAGCAATTTGCCGCTTCCCTTTTTGTATATAGGAGTGATGTCTACCACTCTCCAGTCTTGTAGGACTATTCCTTCCTGGAGCAATTATTTGAAAACATGGGTTAAAAGTCCGGCAATTTTGTGTTTGATGGTTTTAGTCACTCATGGATAGCAACGATAAAGACCTGGGCTTTTATTAATCTTCAGCCTATCTGTCTGTGTTAGTATTTCTTTAACTGTAACGGTGAATTCTCCTGTTGTGTGAGTGCTATCAGTCACTGTCTCCAAATTCGTGTCGTCGATGTCTAGGGTAAAAATAGAACTGAAATTTTTTTTCAGAGTTGTTGCTATGCTTTTATCGTCCACGTGAGTTTCCCATTCTCATTTACTCAGGGTCCTATTCCACTCAATCCATGTTTCAAATTACTGATATTTCTAAAATCTTTTAGGATTTCTATTACTATCTCTTGCAATACTCAATTTGCATTCTCTTTTGGCATATTTGATAGGAGCTTTCACTTGTCGTCTGATTGGGTCACTGCTCGATTTCTTAACTGTATAGCGCTTGCAATATCTTGGGAGTACCATTCAGGCTTGTTTTTGGCTTTATTGTTTCTTTTGTTCATTGGAATGAATTTGTCTTCATGGTGCATAGATTGACGCTTATAACTGGCCCATAATTCCTCTGGGTATGAACCAACAAGGGTGAGACTTTAAAGTGTCGCACATCCCATTAAAATCCGCACTTTTAAAGTAAGGGTAATATTACTGGTTTTAGGGTAGTCGGTTTTGATATTTACGTCGAACCTAACCATGTTATGGTCACAAGTGCCTAGAAGTTCTCCAATAAGGGTATCATTTACCAAGAACTCCTGGGATGCAAGAACTAAATCAAGCATGTTAGCTTCCCTCGTCAGCTCGGCGACGGTTTGGCAGAGAAAATTGTCTTCGACAAAGTTGGTAAGTCTCGCAAATTCACTTGCTACACCTGAGATAGTTTGCCAGTTGATTTCTGGAATATTAGAAAACCCAAGAATGATTGAGTCTTTCTCCTGTATTGCTCGTTGTAAACTCTCGTACTTAATAGCGTCAATATCTCCTGGCTGACAATGGCGTCCATAAACGACGTTTATATAAAGTCTGAAAGATTCTGCGCTAATCTGTACACACAAGTGTTCAACAGCGGCAGATGTTGTTGTCTGAATTTCGATGGAGTTTAGGTAAGATTTTACATACAGTGCAGTTCCTGCTCCTCGACCGTCTCTGTCCCTTACATATAATTTGTTGTCTGATGCATTGTGCTCACTACTCAGATTCTTGTTTTTCGTGTTCAGAAATGTTTCTGTAACACCAATATCAACATGTTTATCATTTACCAAACAACGCAGTCCAGCTATTTTGTTACCAATGGATCTTATATGCATGTAAAGTCCATTTGATTTCTATGAGTGATTTCTGTAGGAGACTGATGGTATGATCTGGTCACCAGATATCTTTAGACCTAAGTGTGAAGAACCCACATGACCTGCATCCCTGACGTCACTGTCTGATGGGGTAGGGTAGGGATTACGTCTGACCTCCCTTGTGTGACATGTATTGTGACCCGATCTGACCTGAACCGCCTGTTTGGAGTGGTCAACACACCGACGTCTACCAAGTTTCAACAAAGATTTCACCCCTGTTATTGTAAGACAATTGGATCTTTGATTTGCTTTGTTACGAGTTCTGCCCTTTATTGTTGAAGTGAATGCCATCTCTACTATACAGAGTTTTTGTCTTTTACGAATTCGAGCCACGGATCTAAGAAACCGATGTTAGAATCCGTACACAAGCATTTCAGTCTCTCATCTACACCTAGCGGATGGATTAATCAATGGAAGAAAGAATCGAGTCAGCTGACTTTTTTTTACACTAGCGTACTGGAATACCGATGAGAGCTCTACGATGATTTCGAGCAGAAATGAAGGTGGATGAGCTTCACGAGAAGCGGACAACGTTTTTAGGCCCGATAACCTCTGTCCCTGTTGCTACAAGCATCAGAACAGAAACAATCAAACCATGACTGGAGAATACAGGATCAGTGGTCGAGGGGACAAAGAACCCACTGAGGACAAGATGATTTCGATACGCATCTCTCACATATATAGGAGTCCCTGCTAGCAGAGCATGATTAGTCCTACGAAAAGCCAGAGTAAAAGCGAAGAACATATGTCATTAAATCCTTTGAAAGTATCAAAACTGGTATTTCGAAGTATCAAAAATATGTATAGCGAAGTGGATCAGATGGAAAAAGGAGACTGAATGTGTTGGAGGAGTGATCTTGGCGACCATGAACTAGTACTTTGTGTTGGATTAGTTGTTAAGGAAAGAAAAAAAAAAAAAAGATCCTCGACTCCTCTGGGGTCATCCTTAATAGAAACAAACCAAACTTTGCCGTGTACATTGAAATCCCCTGCACGGAGGATATCAGCACATGAATGTAAAGAGTGCAACGCTTCATGGCAGGACGTCGAATAATTGAAAGGTGGCAAAACATTAAGGAAGTTGAGGGAAGATGTATGAAACACAATATCCAAGTGTTAGTAGATAGAAAGACAATGAGGTTGAAAGGCACGTTCATCTGAGGAACTTTTATTGTTTCGTTGCCCTGTGTAACCTTCAGTGTCACTTGAAGTGTTCGTAGGAGTTAGCTGTGTGGGTCTCTCAGTTAACTGGGTTATTTTGTTACTTAACACGTTCATCATAATGCCTGGACCACACTCATACCTGATCTGTGCTACTTGCCTAGGCTGGCCACCCACCTGATGTGACCATCAGGATCGACCCTGGAGGAGAACAGCTGAGCCTTCTGGGGTGTGACCCGCTGCACCAACGCCACCTGGAGATATTATTAAACTGTTATCTTATATATCTAACCTGGTCCTCGTAGTGAAACATACCGTTAATATTATACATGTTAATATAAGGACAGTGGATAATCCTGAGAACAGTCTGAATTCCTTGTATATCTGTGGACGACCTGAGGACTGGTAAGTTCACGATACCAATAAACTGTTAAGTATATATGTGTAAATGTGAAGTATAAAAGAGAAGAACCAGAATCATTTTGGATTTTTCACATATATCATGTCTATATTGATGGATATGATAAAAGAAACAACAGGAAAAGTCTGAAAGTCTCCGTCCGGTACTGTAATGTTATATGATCGTATATCTAGGCGAGATCATAGCCTTCTCTACAGGATCATAGATGGTCAGGAAGTGATGGCATTGTCATCAGGGAAAACAAAGTTACTGTGTGACATTACCTGATCTACATCTGAGAAAATTTTCTCATTATCGATGCAAATAACATCAGTTGTTCTCAACCCGTTTCTAACCTGTTTACATCGAGTTTCCTTCAGCTTAGTTTTTAAAGTAAGAAGATAAAACATCTATATCAACTGAAATGTTTTCGTCAGGTCACTACAGACAAGAAACAGAAATCAGAGTTGAACAAATCAATCATCGCTTTTGAAGTGAACTTGGACGAGAAATACTGGAGGCCATTAACATGAAGGTGTCGGCTTCAGGTAAGGAGCATTTATAAAGAGGCAAGGCAACGGTGACGGAAAGGAAATCTTACCTGAGTACCTTCCTGGAGCAGCACCAGCAGCTCCTCCGTCAGACCATTACCTTGTTGTTGTCTGTTGTAGCTTGGTCTTACCTGAGTACCTTCCCGGAGCAGCACCAGCAGGCAGCTCCTCCGTCAGACCATTGCCTTGTTGTTGTCTCTTGTAGCCTGGCCTTACCTGAGTACCTTCCCGGAGCAGCGCCGGCAGCTCCTTCGTCAGACCATTACCTAGTCTCTTGTAGTCTGGCCTTACCTGAGTACCTTCCTGGAGCAGCACCAGCAGCTCCTCCGTCAGACCATTACGTTGTTGTTGTCTCTTGTAGCCTGGTCTTACCTGAGTACCTTCCCGAAGCAGCGCCGGCAGCTCCTTCGTCAGACCATTACCTAGTCTCTTGTAGTTTGGCCTTACCTGAGTACCTTCCCGGAGAAGCACCGGCAGACAGCTCCTCCGTCAGACCATTACCTTGTTGTTGTCTCTTGTATCCTGGGCTTACCTGAGTAACTTCCCAGAGCAGCACCGGCAGCTCCTCCGTCAGACCATTACCTTGTTGTTGTCTCTTGTAGCTTGGCCTTACCTGAGTACCTTCCCGGAGCAGCACCGGCAGCTCCTCCGTCAGATCTTCATCCACGATGACGAACCATTGTACCGTCGGTGACTCCAGGACTTTCTTCCTCACCTGAGACCAGTAATTCAATTAAAGGCGTTTGCAACTACATATTCCCTCAGGTATGCGGTACAATCAACCTGAAACACAGTGAAGATGTGCTTAAACAGCCACACAAGGATTGACAGTTTTGAAATCTTCAGTGAACATAATAATACTCCCGGAACTCTGATTTCAGTTGCAAGTTAGGTCTGTCTGCTAAGAATGGATGAATACCACAGTGTCACAGTCACAAATGGATCTCATCTCATTAAGCCATAAAACTTGAAGTTGACATCTTCCTCGTTTTCATTGCTTCTAATCACAGAAGATATAAGTTTACTTAGATTTTCCCATCTTTTCTCCAGGAAAATAGACAATATGAGCGTATATAAGACTATATGCGTGTATATAAGACTATATATATTCAAATCCACAAGATTCTCCGAGCAACCGGTCAAGGAAGAGCTGAACAATGGTTTTAAACGTGATTTAGGTCACGTGCCTTGATGGACTATGTTCATAAGTTATCCATAACACCTGGAGAAGGTGTTAAAGATATTTCGATTTGTGGATGTTACTTGCCGATGTCGGCCTGGCAGTAGTTCATAGGCCCAAAGCCTAAACAACCAGCCAACCTATTACATGGATATTGGAAAGCAATAGTTTGCAAAGAGTTGTTGATGATTATAATACATGGTCAGAACTTACAGAAAATTTCTTTCCCAGACTGTGTGGCTAGTTGAACTAAGGTAGATAGGTGCAGAGAGGAATGCCTTCACACGGGTCAACAGAGTCAGTGAAGTTTCATTACATTCTTGCCCTTATACATAGTACATAAAGGTACATATGTGCACAAATACCAGACACGTATGAACTGCATAAACGTACTTGATCAAATAGGATGAAGACGTTCGCGGCTGAGCAGAGGATGAAGACGTTTCCTCATAGCCTGGACGTGGTAGTTGTAGGTGAGCACCTCCGTCAGCAGCAGAATGCTAGGGTCATACGGCAGGAGGATCGTGTCTCCCAACATCTCCTGAAACGTCCGCACCACACCTTCCACACCTGCACACACACACACACACACACACACACACACACACACACACACACACACACACACACAGTATGGGTCATCCTTCATATCATGATCTGCCTACACTTTATGTTGTTAATAACAGCTTGAATATCTGTTGGCATTCAGTACCTTGACTATATTCGTTAGTTTTTCAGAGAGTCTATCCATGCATTCATCTATCTCATCCTCTATCTGATGTTTGAAATAGTTTCCTACAACAAAAAATACCAACATGAGAGTTTAAAAGCTTTATTGACCCAAAAAGTTAATAAGTTCAAAGCTCAAACAGCCAGCCAGCCAAATATAGCTCTGCTGGCCCTACCTGGCATGACGTCATCGTACACCAGGTAGAACTGTCTGCCGGAGGTCAGGCTGATCAGGTACGACACCAGGTCAACTAAGGTCAAGTCTTGATCCACCTTCCTCCTGGAGAAAAGGAGAGAAATTATTGCAAAAATAATTTAGAAGCTGCTAGTGGACTGAAAAATAATTCTTGTATTATTTTTGAGTTTGTTTTTTTCATTTATGAACCATGTGTAAGTGAATTCAGCGCGACGTATGATTCTCTGAAAGCGTCATTAATGAGCCACCTACTCCCACAGTATCATTACTTATATTTCTACGTTGATACAGCTTTGAGCTCACGTGGTGATATCATCAGTCCGTGTGGGTTTAGAGGGATCACTTGTAAGGAGTTATGCTTAGAGGGTAAGGGTGATATAAAAGTAGTCTGTTGACTTATTCTATATGGCACACATACACAAACACCTTGGATTTTATTACATCTATATCTTGGATAGGTGTGGGGCAGGGTTTTGCCTTTACGGTGATCTGGCTAGAAATTTCATAGGGGAATAACAAGTTGTAATTCTTGAAAGAACGATGAGATCGGCTAACTTTGATGCAAACTGCCCCAGACAACACCAAGCAGACAAGAAAACTTAAAAAGACCAGCTTGCGTTACCCTCAGTTTTATGACTCCAAACATGTTCACATGACTGCATGTTTTTTAACATGCAGTCATATGAACACTCTTCAAACTCCTTTGAGCAACCCTCAAATCTAAGAAAAATCGAGTGATCTATTTAGTTTGATTACTCATCTGAAATATAGCACAATAGTGCTAAAGAAATAACATATTGGTTTCCTGTAAGAAAATCACAATACATTTTCCACCAGAAGAAACAACAGACTCATTTTTGCTGACTGTCTATTAGCGTTGAAATGTTAAGAGGAAAGATACTAGTTTTATCCCGCACTAGGTTTAACAGTAGTTACCATAATTGACATCATTCAATTAGAAATAATCACACTAGAAACTATAGTCTCATGGTTATGTATATATATATATATATATATATATATATATATATATATATATATATATATATATATATATATATATATATATATATATATATATATATATATATATATATATATATATATATATATACATATATATATATATATATATATATATATATATATATATAGTCAATTGGGAGGTGAGTTTGAATGGAGAAAAACTGGAGGAAGTGAAGTGTTTTAGATATCTGGGAGTGGATCTGTCAGCGGATGGAACCATGGAAGCGGAAGTGGATCATAGGGTGGGGGAGGGGGCGAAAATTTTGGGAGCCTTGAAAAATGTGTGGAAGTCGAGAACATTATCTCGGAAAGCGAAAATGGGTATGTTTGAGGGAATAGTGGTTCCAACAATGTTGTATGGTTGCGAGGCGTGGGCTATGGATAGAGATGTGCGCAGGAGGATGGATGTGCTGGAAATGAGATGTTTGAGGACAATGTGTGGTGTGAGGTGGTTTGATCGAGTAAGTAACGTAAGGGTAAGAGAGATGTGTGGAAATAAAAAGAGCGTGGTTGAGAGAGCAGAAGAGGGTGTTTTGAAATGGTTTGGGCACATGGAGAGAATGAGTGAGGAGAGATTGAC
>NC_092237.1:39147687-39255187 GCF_036320965.1 Panulirus ornatus
AAGACTCGGTCTCCAAACTCTCCTCGCGGCACCAAGCCATCCAACATCAAGGACTGCAGAGCACCAGAATCCCGTAATACGATCACTTTTCGTCGTACACCACATCTACTAACATAGCTCTCAGACAGGAACGCATTGTAGTTCCCACAGAACGGATCCTTAACTACACTCTCGCAACCCCTCTTTTTCCTAAGAGCAGGGACAGCCTCACCTACTTTATTAAGTGGCCCTAAAGTTGAGACGATATTCACTGGTCTACTCATGGTAGAATCTCTGGATTCCTTCTCTCGAGCCCAGCAATCCCTCACCTGGTGCCCAGCCTTGCCACAATGAAAACAACTCTTAACTCTGTTGGAGTATTTCCCCTGACTTTTATGAGTTACCGGCAAGGTAGCAGATTCAGGTGGGATCACATGACTATTGGTCCTCCCTCTGCCGTCGTAACCCTTTGAATGCCTGCCCGCGTCAAGTTTGACATCTAACATGTACTCATCTGCTAGTTTCCCAGCCTCCTCAAAATCCTTCCCTGATTTAGTTATTACGTACTGCCGTACATCACGGGGTAGACCGTCCTTACATTCCTCGAACACAAATAGTTTCAGGACCGATTCAGCAACTATATAAGCTCCCGCGGAGCATGCCCACCGCACGGCTAACTTGTACTTCTCACAAAAGTGATCTAGGTAGGTTTGATCAGGGCGCTTATGCTTAGTTCGAAATCTGAGTCGGTGTGCTTCCGGACTTAAATGATAAGAATTTATCACTGCCTGCTTAACGACCTCATAATCACCACACTGGTCATCGTTCAACGCGGTGTATGTGGATTCAACTTTGCCAAAAAGGAGGGGCCGCAAAACTGTCACCCAGGCTGACTTCGGCCAAGAGCAGTCACGGGCAGTCTGTTCAAATTTAAGGAAAAAGGAAGCCACATTATCTTCATCGAACTTAGGTACGAGATGTAAGTCTCCCAACCGAGACGACACTGGTTCTGATGGTTAAGCGTTAAGTCTAAGTTGTTCACGTTCAAGAGCTAACCTAGCTTGCTCAGTCTGCTCCTTCTGTACTTGCACTTGTGCTTGTTGTGCTTGTGCATTGATCTTAGCTATCTCTAGGTTGAATTCTCCAGTACTCGGGATCAACATTATCATCACTAGGAATATGGGGAGGAATCGAGGCTTCGGCCAGCGTCACTGATGGGGCGGTATTATCGACACTAATTTCAACATCAGGCGCAGCACCTACTATCTGTTCACTAGCAAAATGATTTATGACTAAGGACTCCAACTGTACTTTACTAGCTTTCCGGTCATAATTCAATTTTAACCTATTTGCAATAAGCTTCAACTCATGCTTTGTTAAAGATTTGATGTCCTCGTGAGAGGGCTCAGATCCACAGAACTGGTCAACGTCAGCGTTGCTGGTCAACGGCATGATTAACGAAAAGGAAAGAGATTCCGTTAAGGCAAAAAATATCCTGGCAGGGTCGCCAATTTATATGTTACGAACTCAATACTTATTCAGGCAAGGTCGCCAGTAACATATGTTACGAATACTACTGTTCCTTGTCTTGCAAGGACGTTATAGATTTGTCAAGTTGCACAACTCAGGATAACACAATAATAAAGTTATGGGATTGAATTAAAAACCAGCATCACATTAAAACTACTTATAATGAAAGAATTCAAGTGTACAAAGATAGGCACATAAATCAAGCATGAAACATTACGTTAACATTCAAAGTGAGTTTAACATTGAACATAAGATAACATTCCAGACAAGATTTCAAGCCAGGAGTTCTCTTTCCTCTAAGGCAGTTCTTCGATAACATTACACTGATAATTATAACGGGCTTATAGGCTTACAGCACAGTACTCGGGAAACGGGCTTATAGCACAGCAGGGCTTACAGGCTTACAACACAGCAGGACTTACAGCAGGGGTGGACCACTTACCTCTCTGGGCTAGAAAGAGAGACACTCAGCGGGTGTCATGGGTATATATTACAGTAAAGACAAGCGTTCCCTGCTAGCTATACAACCTTACATTTTGATTGGCTATGGGACTCAGAAATATTCTGATTGGTTGGAGGAACACTCACACAAAACTGCGTAGATCACCCTCCCTCTTGTAAGCCTACAGGGATGACATGTCCAGTACGGTGGTGAAATTAATCCCCCCACCTCGGAGAAGGGTCGGGGTGCTCAATGACAAATGACCATCTGGTTTCAAAATTAAATTAAATCAAATTATTAAGCCTAATGCTTGGTGTGAACTGAAGCTCCGAGGACGTCTCAGAGGGAGGCCTTAATCCTCGTCCTGATAAGAAATATCAACATAGACGAGGACACACACGTGTCCCGTAACAATATATATATATATATATATATATATATATATATATATATATATATATATATATATATTTTTTTTTTTTTTTTTTTATACTTTGTCGCTGTCTCCCGCGTTTGCGAGGTAGCGCAAGGAAACAGACGAAAGAAATGGCCCAACCCCCCCCATACACATGTATATACATACGTCCACACATGCAAATATACATACCTACACAGCTTTCCATGGTTTACCCCAGACGCTTCACATGTCTTGATTCAATCCACTGACAGCACGTCAACCCCGGTATACCACATTGCTCCAATTCACTCTATTCCTTGCCCTCCTTTCACCCTCCTGCAAGTTCAGGCCCCGATCACACAAAATCTTTTTCACTCCATCTTTCCACCTCCAATTTGGTCTCCCTCTTCTCCTCGTTCCCTCCACCTCCGACACATATATCCTCTTGGTCAACCTTTCCTCACTCATTCTCTCCATGTGCCCAAACCATTTCAAAACACCCTCTTCTGCTCTCTCAACCACGCTCTTTTTATTTCCACACATCTCTCTCACCCTTACGTTACTTACTCGATCAAACCACCTCACACCACACATTGTCCTCAGACATCTCATTTCCAGCACATCCATCCTCCTGCGCACAACTCTATCCATAGCCCACGCCTCGCAACCATACAACATTGTTGGAACCACTATTCCTTCAAACATACCCATTTTTGCTTTCCGAGATAATGTTCTCGACTTCCACACATTCTTCAAGGCTCCCAGAATTTTCGCCCCCTCCCCCACCCTATGGTCCACTTCTGCTTCCATGGTTCCATCCGCTGCCAGATCCACTCCCAGATATCTAAAACACTTCACTTCCTCCAGTTTTTCTCCATTCAAACTCACCTCCCAATTTACTTGACCCTCAACCCTACTGTACCTAATAACCTTGCTCTTATTCACATTTACTCTTAACTTTCTTCTTCCACACACTTTATCAAACTCCGTCACCAGCTTCTGCAGTTTCTCACATGAATCAGCCACCAGCGCTGTATCATCAGCGAACAACAACTGACTCACTTCCCAAGCTCTCTCATCCCCAACAGACTTCATACTTGCCCCTCTTTCCAAAACTCTTGCCTTTACCTCCCTAACAACCCCATCCATAAACAAATTAAACAACCATGGAGACATCACACACCCCTGCCGCAAACCTACATTCACTGAGAACCAATCACTTTCCTCTCTTCCTACACGTACACATGCCTTACATCCTCGATAAAAACTTTTCACTGCTTCTAACAACTTGCCTCCCACACCATATATTCTTAATACCTTCCACAGAGCATCTCTATCAACTCTATCATATGCCTTCTCCAGATCCATAAATGCTACATACAAATCCATTTGCTTTTCTAAGTATTTCTCACATACATTCTTCAAAGCAAACACCTGATCCACACATCCTCTACCACTTCTGAAACCACACTGCTCTTCCCCAATCTGATGCTCTGTACATGCCTTCACCCTCTCAATCAATACCCTCCCATACAATTTACCAGGAATACTCAACAAACTTATACCTCTGTAATTTGAGCACTCACTCTTATCCCCTTTTCCTTTGTACAATGGCACTATGCACGCATTCCTCCAATCCTCAGGCACCTCACCATGAGTCATACATACATTAAATAACCTTACCAACCAGTCAACAATACAGTCACCCCCTTTTTTAATAAATTCCACTGCAATACCATCCAAACCTGCTGCCTTGCCGGCTTTCATCTTCCGCAAAGCTTTCACTACCTCTTCTCTGTTTACCAAATCGTTTTCCCTAACCCTCTCACTTTGCACACCACCCCGACCAAAACACCCTATATCTGCCACTCTATCATCAGACACATTCAACAAACCTTCAAAATACTCACTCCATCTCCTTCTCACATCACCACTACTTGTTATCACCTCCCCATTTGCGCCCTTCACTAAAGTTCCCATTTGCTCCCTTGTCTTACGCACTTTATTTACCTCCTTCCAGAACATCTTTTTATTTTCCCTAAAATTTAATGACACTCTCTCACCCCAACTCTCATTTGCCCTTTTTTTTCACCTCTTGCACCTTTCTCTTGACCTCCTGTCTCTTTCTTTTATACATCTCCCAGGTATATATATATATATATATATATATATATATATATATATATATATATATATATATATATATATATATATATATATATATATATATATATATATATATATATATATATATATATATATTTCTTTTTTTCTTTCATACTATTCGCCATTTCCCGCGTTAGCAAGGTAGCGTTAAGAACAGAGGACTGGGCCTCTGAGGGAATATCCTCACCTGGCCTCGTTCTCTGTTCCTTCTTTTGGAAAATCAAAAAAAAAAACGAGAGGGGAGGATTTCCAGCTCCCCGCTCCCTCCCCTTTTAGTCGCCTTCTACGACACGCAGGGAATACGTGGGAAGTATTCTTTCTCCCCTATCCCCAGGGATAATATATATATATATATATATATATATATATATACCTATATATATATATATATATATATATATATATATATATATATATATATATATATATATATATATATATATATATATATATATATATATATATATATATATATATATATACCTATATATATATATATATAATATATATATATATATATATA
This sequence comes from Panulirus ornatus, assembly GCF_036320965.1. Classification (NCBI taxonomy): domain Eukaryota; kingdom Metazoa; phylum Arthropoda; class Malacostraca; order Decapoda; family Palinuridae; genus Panulirus; species Panulirus ornatus. Next base: position 39,152,725 of record NC_092237.1, read on the forward strand.
TATATATATATATATATATATATATATATATATATATATATATATATATATATATATATATATATATATATATATATATATATATATATATATATATATATACATATATATATATATATATATATATATATATATATATATATATATATATATATATATATATATATATATATATATATATATATATATATACATATATTTTCTTTTATTTTCTTTCAAACTATTCTCCGTTTCCCGCATTAGCGAGGTAGCTTTAAGAACAGAGGACTGGGCCTTTGAGGGAATACCCTCACCTGGCCCAATTCTCTGTTCCTTCTTTTGGAAAATTAAAAAAAAAAACGAGAGGGGAGGATTTCTAGCCCCCCGCTCCCTCCCCTTTTAGTCGCCTTCTACGACACGCAGGGAATACGTGGGAAGTATTCTTTCTCCCCTATCCCCAGGGATATATATATATATATATATATATATATATATATATATATATATATATATATATATATATATATATATATATATATATATATATATATATATATATATATATATATATATATATATATATATATATATATATATATATATACCTATATACATACCTATATATATACCTATATAGATACCTATACATCTCTATATACACATATATATACACACACAGACATATACATATACATACACGTACATAATTCATTCTGTCTACCTTATTTTTTCCCATCGGCACCCTGCCACAAATGGAATAACATCCCCCTCCCCCCTCATGTGTGCCAAGTAGCGTCAGGAAAAGACAACAAAGGCACCATTCGTTCACACTCAGTCTCTAGCTGTCATGTAATAATGCACCGAAAACACAGCTCCCTTTCCACATCCAGGCCCCACAGAACTTTCCATAGTTTACCCCAGACGCTTCACATGCCCTGGTTCAATCCATTGACAGCACGTCGACCACGGTATACCACATCGTTCCTATTCACTCTATTCCTTGCACGTCTTTCACCCTCCTACATGTTCAGGCCCCGGTCACTCAATATCTTTCTCACTCCATCTTTCCACCTCCAATTTGGTCTCCCACTTCTCCTCGTTCCCTCCACCTCACACATATATCCTCCTGGACAATCTTTCCTCACTAAATTCTCTCCATGTGACCAATTCATTTCAAAACACCCTCTTCTGCTCTCTCAACCACACTTTTTATTTCCACACATCTCTCTTACCGTTACATTACTTACTCGATCAAACCACCTCACACCACGTATTGTCCTCAAACATCTCATTTCCAGCACATCCACCTTCCTGCGGACAACTCTATCCATAGCCCACGCCTCGCAGCCATACAACATTGTTGAACCCACTATTCCTTTTAACATACCCATTTTTGCTTTCCGAGATAATGTTCTCGACTTCCATACATTGTTCAAGGCTTCCAGGACTTTCGCCCCCTCCCCAACCCTATGATTTACTTCCGCTTCCACGGTTCCATCCGCTGCCAAATCCACTCCCAGATATCTGAAAAACTTCACTTCTTCCAGTTTTTCTCCATTCAAACTTACCTACCAACTGACTAGACCCTCAACCCTACTGTACCTAATAAACTTGCTCTTATTCACATTTACTCCCAGATTTCTTCTTTCACACATTTTACCAAACTCTGTCAGCAGCTTCTGCAGTTTCTCACATGAATCAGCCACCAGCGCTGTATCATCAGCGAACAACAACTGACTCACTTCCCAACCTCTTTCCAAAACAACCCCATCAATAAACAAATTAAACAAATTAAACAAATTGAAAACAAATTAAAACAAATTAAACAACCATGGAGACATCACACACCCCTGCCGGAACAATTACATTCACTGAGAACCAATCACTTTTTTCTCTTCCTACACGTACACATGCCGTACATCATCGATAAAAACTTTTCAGTTCTTCCAACAACTTGCCTCCCACACCATATATTTTTAATACCTTCCACAGAGCATCTCTATCAACTCTATCATATGCCTTCTCCAGATCCATAAATGCTACATACAAATCTATTTGCTTTTCTAAGTATTTGTCACATACATTCTTCAAAGCAAACACCCGATCCACACATCCCCTACCACTTATGAAACCACACTGCTCTTCCCAAATCTGATACTCTATATATGCCTTCACCCTCTCAATCAATACCCTCCCAAATAATTTACCAGGAATACTCAACAAACTTATACCTCTGTAATTTGAGCACCCACTCCTATCCTCTTTCCTTTTGTAAAATACCTCACTCTTCTCTTGCACTAATAATCTTACTTTTTCATCCCACCACTCGCTACCCTTTCTAATCAACCCACCTCCTATGCTTCTCATGCCACAAGCATCTTTGGCGAAAGCCATCACTGATTCCCTAAATACATCCCATTCCTCCCCCACTCCCCTTACTTCCATTGTTCTCACCTTTTTCCATTCTGTACTCAGTCTCTCCCGGTACTTCCTCACACAAGTCTCCTTCCCAAGCTCACTTACTCTCACCACCCTCTTCACCCCAACATTCACTCTTCTTTTCTGAAAACCCATACAAATCTTCACCTTAGCCTCCACAAGATAATGATCAGACATCCCTCCAGTTGCAACCCCTCGCAACACATTAACATCAGAAAGTCTGTCTTTCGCGCGCCTATCAATTAACACGTAATCCAATATCGCTCTCTGGCCATCTCTCCTACTTACATACGTATACTTATGTATATCTCGCTTTTTAAACCAGGTATTCCAAATCACCAGTCCTTTCTTAGTACACAAATCCACAAGCTCTTCACCATTTCCATTTACAGCACTGAATACACCATGTGTACCAATTATTCCCTCAACTGGCACATTACTCACCTTTGCATTCAAATCACCCATCACTATAACCCGGTCTTGTGCATCAAAACCACTAACACACTCATTCAGCTGCTCCCAAAACACTTGCCTTTCATGATCTTTCTTCTCATGCCCAGGTGCATATGCACCAATAATCACCCATCTCTCTCCATCAACTTTCAGTTTTACCCATATCAATCTAGAATTTACTTTCTTACACTCTATCACATACTCCTACAACTCGTGTTTCAGGAGTAGTGCTACTCCTTCCATATATATATATATATATATATATATATATATATATATATATATATATATATATATATATATATATATATATATATATATATATATATATATATATATGTATATATATATATATATATATATATAAATATATATATATATATATATATATATATATATATATATATATATATATATATATATATATATATATATGTTTTTTTTTTTCTTTCAAACTATTCGCCATTTACCATGTTAGCGAAGTAGCATTAAGAACAGAGGACTGGGCCTTTGAGGGAATATCCTCACCTGGCCACCTTCTCTGTTCCTTCTTTTGTGAAGTTAAAAAAAGAAAAACGAGAGGGGAGGATTTCCAGCCCCCCGCTCCTTCCCCTTTTAGTCGCCTTCTACGACACCCACAAATTCCCATTTGTTCCTTTGTCTCCCGAACTTTATTTACCTCCTTCCAAAACATATTTCTATTCTCCCTAAAAATTAATGATACTCTCTCACCCCAAATCTGATTTGCCCTCTTTTCCGCCTCTTGCACCTTTCTCTTGACCTCCTACCTCTTTCTTTTATTCATCACCCGGTCATTTGCATTATTTCTCTACAAAAATTGTCGAAATACCTGTCACTTATCTTTCACTAATAATCTTTCTTCTTCATACCACCACTCACTACCCTTTCTATTCTGCGCATATATATATATATATATATATATATATATATATATATATATATATATATATATATATATATATATTTTTTTTTTTTTTTTTTTTTTTTTTTTTATACTTTGTCGCTGTCTCCCGCGTTTGCGAGGTAGCGCAAGGAAACAGACGAAAGAAATGGCCCAACCCTCCCCATACACATGTACATACACACGTCCACACACGCAAACATACATACCTACACAGCTTTCCATGGTTTACCCCGGACGCCTCACATGCCCTGATTCAATCCACTGACAGCACGTCAACCCCTGTATACCACATCGCTCCAATTCACTCTATTCCTTGCCCTCCTTTCACCCTCCTGCATGTTCAGGCCCCGATCACACAAAATCTTTTCACTCCATCTTTCCACCTCCAATTTGGTCTCCCTCTTCTCCTCGTTCCCTCCACCTCCGACACATATATCCTCTTGGTCAATCTTTCCTCACTCATTCTCTCCATGTGCCCAAACCATTTCAAAACACCCTCTTCTGCTCTCTCAACCACGCTCTTTTTATTTCCACACATCTCTCTTACCCTTACGTTACTTACTCGATCAAACCACCTCACACCACACATTGTCCTCAAACATCTCATTTCCAGCACATCCATCCTCCTGCGCACAACTCTATCCATAGCCCACGCCTCGCAACCATACAACATTGTTGGAACTACTATTCCTTCAAACATACCCATTTTTGCTTTCCGGGATAATGTTCTCGACTTCCACACATTTTTCAAGGCTCCCAAAATTTTCGCCCCCTCCCCCACCCTATGATCCACTTCCGCTTCCATGGTTCCATCCGCTGCCAGATCCACTCCCAGATATCTAAAACACTTCACTTCCTCCAGTTTTTCTCCATTCAAACTCACCTCCCAATTGACTTGACCCTCAACCCTACTGTACCTAATAACCTTGCTCTTATTCACATTTACTCTTAACTTTCTTCTTCCACACACTTTACCAAACTCCGTCACCAGCTTCTGCAGTTTCTCACATGAATCCGCCACCAGCGCTGTATCATCAGCGAACAACAACTGACTCACTTCCCAAGCTCTCTCAACCCCAACAGACCTCATACTTGCCCCTCTTTCCAAGACTCTTGCATTTACCTCCCTAACAACCCCATCCATAAACAAATTAAACAACCATGGAGACAAGGGTAAGAGAGATGTGTGGAAATAAAAAGAGCGTGGTTGAGAGAGCAGAAGAGGGTGTTTTGAAATGGTTTGGGCACGTGGAGAGAATGAGTGAGGAAAGATTGACCAAGAGGATATATGTGTCGGAGGTGGAGGGAACGAGGAGAAGTGGGAGACCAAATTGGAGGTGGAAAGATGGAGTGAAAAAGATTTTGTGTTATCGGGGCCTGAACATGCAGTAGGGTGAAAGGAGGGCAAGGAATAGAGTGAATTGGATCGATGTGGTATACCGGGGTTGACCTGCTGTCAGTGGATTGAATCAGGGGATGTGAAGCGTCTGGGGTAAACCATGGAAAGCTGTGCAGGTATGTATATTTGCTTGTGTGGACGTATGTATATACATGTGTATGGGGGTGGGTTGGGCCATTTCTTTCGTCTCTTTCCTTGCGCTTCCTCGCAAACGCGGGAGACAGCGACAAAGCAGAAAAAAAAAAATCTATATATATATATATATATATATATATATATATATATATATATATATATATATATATATATATATATATATATATATATATATATATATATATATATATATATATATATATATGTATGTATATATAGATTTTTTTTTTTTCTGCTTTGTCGCTGTCTCCCGCGTTTGCGAGGAAGCGCAAGGAAAGAGACGAAAAAAATGGCCCAACCCACCCCCATACACATGTATATACATACGTCCACACAAGCAAATATACATACCTGCACAGCTTTCCATGGTTTACCCCAGACGCTTCACATCCCCTGATTCAATCCACTGACAGCAGGTCAACCCCGGTATACCACATCGATCCAATTCACTCTATTCCTTGCCCTCCTTTCACCCTACTGCATGTTCAGGCCCCGATAACACAAAATCTTTTTCACTCCATCTTTCCACCTCCAATTTGGTCTCCCACTTCTCCTCGTTCCCTCCACCTCCGACACATATATCCTCTTGGTCAATCTTTCCTCACTCATTCTCTCCACGTGCCCAAACCATTTCAAAACACCCTCTTCTGCTCTCTCAACCACGCTCTTTTTATTTCCACACATCTCTCTTACCCTTACGTTACTTACTCGATCAAACCACCTCACACCACACATTGTCCTCAAACATCTCATTTCCAACATATCCACCCTCCTGCGCACAACTCTATCCATAGCCCACGCCTCCCAACCATACAACATTGTTGGAACCACTATTCCTTCAAACATACCCATTTTCGCTTTCCGAGATAATGTTCTCGACTTTCACACATTCTGCAAGGCTCCAAGAATTTTCGCCCCCTCCCCCACCCTATGATCCACTTCCGCTTCCATGGTTCCATCCGCTGCCAGATCCATACTCCCAGATATCTAAAACACTTTACTTCCTCCAGTTTTTCTCCATTCAAACTTGCCTCCCAATTGACTTGACCCTCAACCCTACTGTACCTAATAACTTTGCTCTTATTCACATTTACTCTTAACTTTCTTCCTTCACACACTTTACCAAACTCAGTCACCAGCTTCTGCAGTTTCTCACATGAATCAGCCACCAGCGCTGTATCATCAGCGAACAACAACTGACTCACTTCCCAAGCTCTCTCATCCCCAACAGACTTAATACTTGCCCCTCTTTCCAAAACTCTTGCATTTAACTCCCTAACAACCCCATCTATGAAAAAATTAAACAACCATGGAGACATCACACACCCCTGCCGCAAACCTACATTCACTGAGAACCAATCACTTTCCTCTCTTCCTACACGTACACATGCCTTACATCCTCGATAAAAACTTTTCACTGCTTCTAACAACTTGCCTCCCACACCATATATTCTTAACACCTTCCACAGGGCATCTCTATCAACTCTATCATATGCATTCTAGAGATCCATAAATGCTACATACAAATTCATTTGATTTTCTAAGTATTTCTCACATACATTCTTCAAAGCAAACACCTGATCCACACATCCTCTACCACTATGTATATATGTATATATATATATATATATATATATATATATATATATATATATATATATATATATATATATATATATATATATATATATATATATATATATATATATATATATATATATATATATATATATACATATATATATATATATATATATATATATATATATATTTATATATATATATATATATATATATATATAAATATATATATATATATATATATATATATATATATATATATATATATATATATATATATATATATATATATATATATATATATATATATATATACATATATATATATATATATATATATATATATATATATATATATATATATATATATATATGTATATATATATATATATATATATATATATATATATATATATATATATATATATATATATATATATATATATATGTATATATATATATATATATATATATATATATATATATATATATATATATATATATACATATATATATATATATATATATATATATATATATATATATATATATATATATATATATATATATATATATATATATATTTATTCTATCTATTTTGCTTTGTCGCTGTCTCCCGCGTTAGCGAGGTAGCGCAAGGAAGCAGACGAAAGAATGGCCCAACCCGCCCACATACACATGTATATACCTACACGTCCACACACGCAAATGTACATACCTATACATCTCAATGTACACATATATATACACACACAGACATATACATATATACACATGTACATAATTTATACAGTCTGCCTTTATTTGTTCCCATCGCCGCCTCGCCACGCATGGAATAACAACCCCCTCCCCCCCTCATGTGTGCGAGTTAGCGCTAGGAAAAGACTCCAAAGGCCCCATTCGTTCACACTCAGTCTCTAGCTGTCATGTAATAATCAAGGAAACCACAACTCCCTTTCTACATCCTGGCCCCACAGAACTTTCCATGGTTTACCCCAGACGCTTCACATGCCCTGGTTCAATCCATTGACAGCAAGTCGACCCCGGTATACCACATAGTTCCTATTCCCTCTATTCCTTGCACGCCTTTCACCCTCCTGCATGTTCAGGCCCCGATCACTCAAAATCTTTTTCACTCCATCTTTACCCCTCCAATTTGGTCTCCCACTTCTCCTCGTTCCCTCCATCTCTGACACATATATCTTCTTGTTCAACCTCTCCTCACTCACTCTCCCCACGTGACCAAACCACCCCAAAACACCCCCTTCTGCTCTCCCAACCACACTCTCTTCATTTCCACACATCCCCCCACCCCCACACCATCTACTCGATCAAACTACCTCACACTACATACTGTCCTCAAACATCCCACCTCCAGCACATCCACCCTCCTGCGCACAACTCTATCCATAACCCACGCCTCGCAAACACAACACTGCTGGAACCACAATTCCCTCAAACACACCCACCTCCGATATCCGAGACAACGCTCTCGACCTCCAAACACTCTCCAAGGATCCTAGAATTTTCGCCCCCCTTCCCCACCCAATGACTCACCTCCGATTCCATGGATCCATCCGCCGCCAGACCCACTCCCAGATATCCAAAATACTCCACTTCCTCCAGTCTTTCTCCACTCAAACCCACCTCCCAACCGACTTGACCCTCAACCCTACTGCACCCAATAACCTTACTCTTATTCACATCCACTCTTAACTTTCTTCTTTCACACACTCCACCAAACTCAGTCACCAGCCTCGGCAGCCTCCCACACGAATCAGCCACCAGCGCTGTATCATCAGCGAACAACAACTGACTCACTTGCCAAGCTCTATCATCTACAACAGACTGCATACTTGCCCTTCTTTCCAAAACTCCTGCATTCACCTCCTTAACAACCTCATCCATAAACAAATTAAACAACCATGGAGACATCACACACCCCTGCCACAAACCTACATTCACTGAGAACCAATCACTTTCTTCTCTTCCTACAAGTACACACGCCACATATCCTCGATAAAAACCTTTCACTGCTTCCAAAAACTTGCCTCCCACACCATACACCCCCAAAACCTTCCACAGAGCACCCCCACCAACTCCAACACACGCCCTCTCCAGATCCACAAATGCCACACACAAATCCATTTGTTTTTCCAAGTATCTCTCACATACACTCCTCATAGCAAACACCCGATCCACACATACTCTAGCACTTCTGAAACCACACTGCTCTTCCCCAATCTGATACTCTGTACATGCCTTCACCCTCTCAATCAATACCCTCCCATATAATTTACCAGGAATACTCAACAAACTTATACCTCTGTAATTTGAGCACTCACTCTTATCCCCTTTGCCTTTGTACAATGGCACTATGCAAGCATTCCGCCAATCCTCAGGCACCTCGCCATGAATCATACATACATTAAATAACCTTACCAACCAGCCAACAATAAAGTCATCCCCTTTTTTAATAAATTCCACTGCAACACCATCCAAACCTGCTGCCTTACCGGCTTTCATCTTCCGTAGAGCTTTTACTACCTCTTCTCTATTTACCAAATCATTTTCTCTAACCCTCTCACTTTGCACATCACCTCGACCAAAACACCCCACATCTGCCACTCTATCATCAAACACATTCAACAAACCTTCAAAATACTCACCCCATCTCCTTCTCACATCACCACTATTTGTTATCACCTCCCCATTAGCCCCCTTCACTGAAGTTCCCATTTGCTCCCTTGTCTTACGCACTTTATTTACCTCCTTCCAAAACATCTTTTTATTCTTCCTGAAATTTAATGATACTCTCTCACCCCAACTCTCATTCGGCCTCTTTTTCACCTCTTGCACCTTTCTCTTAACCTCCTTCCTCTTTCTTTTATACCTCTCCCACTCATTTGCATTTTTTCCCTGCAAAAATCGTACAAATGCCTCTCTGTTCTCTTTCACTAATAATCTTACTTCTTCATCCCACCACTCACTACCTTTTCTAATCAACCCACCTCCCACGCTTCTCATGCCACAAGCATCTTTTGCGCAAGCCATCACTGCTTCCCTAAATACATCCCATTCCTCCCCCACTCCCCTTACCTCCTTTGTTCTCACCTTTTTCCATTCTGTATTCAGACTCTCCTGGTACTTCCTCACACAAGTCTCCTTTCCAAGCTCACTTACTCTCACCACTCTCTTCACCCCAACATTCTCTCTTCTTTTCTGAATATATATATATATATATATATATATATATATATATATATATATATATTTATTTTTTTTTATATTTATTATACTTTGTCGCTGTCTCCCGCGTTTGCGAGTTAGCGCAAGGAAACAGACGAAAGAAATGGCCCAACCCCCCCATACACATGTATATACATACGTCCACACACGCAAATATATATACCTACACAGCTTTCCATGGTTTACCCCAGACGCTTCACATGCCTTGATTCAATCCACTGACAGCACGTCAACCCCGGTATACCACATCGCTCCAATTCACTCTATTCCTTGCCCTCCTTTCACCCTCCTGCATGTTCAGGCCCCGATCACACAAAATCTTTTTCACTCCATCTTTCCACCTCCAATTTGGTCTCCCTCTTCTCCTCGTTCCCTCCACCTCCGACACATATATCCTCTTGGTCAATCTTTCCTCACTCATCCTCTCCATGTGCCCAAACCACTTCAAAACACCCTCTTCTGCTCTCTCAACCACGCTCTTTTTATTTCCACACATCTCTCTTACCCTTACGTTACTCACTCGATCAAACCACCTCACACCACACATTGTCCTCAAACATCTCATTTCCAGCACATCCATCCTCCTGCGCACAACTCTATCCATAGCCCACGCCTCGCAACCATACAACATTGTTGGAACCACTATTCCTTCAAACATACCCATTTTTGCTTTCCGAGATAATGTTCTCGACTTCCACATATTCTTCAAGGCCCCCAGGATTTTCGCCCCCCTCCCCCACCCTATGATCCACTTCCGCTTCCATGGTTCCATCTGCTGCCAGATCCACTCCCAGATATCTAAAACACTTCACTTCCTCCAGTTTTTCTCCATTCAAACTCACCTCCCAATTGACTTGACCCTCAACCCTACTGTACCTAATAACCTTGCTCTTATTCACATTTACTCTTAACTTTCTTCTTCCACACACTTTACTAAACTCAGTCACCAGCTTCTGCAGTTTCTCACATGAATCAGCCACCAGCGCTGTATCATCAGCGAACAACAACTGACTCACTTCCCAAGCTCTCTCATCCCCAACAGACTTCATACTTGCCCCTCTTTCCAAAACTCTTGCATTTACCTCCCTAACAACCCCATCCATAAACAAATTAAACAACCATGGAGACATCATACACCCCTGCCGCAAACCTACATTCACTGAGAACCAATCACTTTCCTCTCTTCCTACACGTACACATGCCTTACATCCTCGATAAAAACTTTTCACTGATTCTAACAACTTTCCTCCCACACCATATATTCTTAATATCTTCCACAGAGCATCTCTATCAACTCTATCATATGCCTTCTCCAGATCCATAAATGCTACATACAAATCCATTTGCTTTTCTAAGTATTTCTCACATACATTCTTCAAAGCAAACACCTGATCCACACATCCTCTACCACTTCTGAAACCACACTGCTCTTCCCCAATCTGATGCTCTGTACATGCCTTCACCCTCTCAATCAATACCCTCCCATATAATTTACCAGGAATACTCAACAAACTTATACCTCTGTAATTTGAGCACTCACTCTTATTCCCTTTGCCTTTGTACAATGGTACTATGCACGCATTCCGCCAATCCTCAGGCACCTCACCATGAGTCATACATACATTAAATAACCTTACCAACCAGTCAACAATACAGTCACCCCCTTTTTTAATAAATTCCACTGCAATACCATCCAAACCTGCTGCCTTGCCGGCTATCATCTTCCGCAAAGCTTTCACTACCTCTTCTCTGTTTACCAAATCATTTTCCCTAACCCTCTCACTTTGCACACCACCTCGACCAAAACACCCTATATCTGCCACTCTATCATCAAACACATTTAACAAACCTTCAAAATACTCACTCCATCTCCTTCTCACATCACCACTACTTGTTATCACCTCCCCACTTGCGCCCTTCACCGAAGTTCCCATTTGCTCCCTTGTCTTACGCACTTTATTTACCTCCTTCCAGAACATCTTTTTATTCTCCCTAAAATTTAATGATACTCTCTCACCCAAACTCTCATTTGCCCTTTTTTTCACCTCTTGCACCTTTCTCTTGACCTCCTGTCTCTTTCTTTTATACACCTCCCACTCAATTGCATTTTTTCCCTGCAAAAATCGTCCAAATGCCTCTCTCTTCTCTTTCACTAATACTCTTACTTCTTCATCCCACCACTCACTACCCTTTCTAATCAACCCACCTCCCACTCTTCTCATGCCACAAGCATCTTTTGCGCAATCCATCACTGATTCCCTAAATACATCCCATTCCTCCCCCACTCCCCTTACTTCCATTGTTCTCACCTTTTTCCATTCTGTACTCAGTCTCTCCTGGTACTTCCTCACACAGGTCTCCTTCTCAAGCTCACTTACTCTCACCACCCTCTTCACCCCAACATTCACTCTTCTTTTCTGAAAACCCATACAAATCTTCAACTTAGCCTCCACAAGATAATGATCAGCCATCCCTCCAGTTGCACCTCTCAGCACATTAACATCCAAAAGTCTCTCTTTCGCACGCCTGTCAATTAACACGTAATCCAATAACGCTTTCTGGCCATCACTCCTACTTACATAAGTATACTTATGTATATCTCGCTTTTTAAACCAGGTATTCCCAATCATCAGTCCTTTTTCAGCACATAAATCTACAAGCTCTTCACCATTTCCATTTACAACACTGAACACCCCATGTATACCAATTATTCCCTCAACTGCCACATTACTCACCTTTGCATTCAAGTCACCCATCACTATGACCCGGTCTCGTGCATCAAAACCACTAACACACTCATTCAGCTGCTCCCAAAACACTTGCCTCTCTTGATCTTTCTTCTCATGCCCAGGTGCATATGCACCAATAATCACCCATATATATATATATATATATATATATATATATATATATATATATATATATATATATATATAGGTGTTTCCTTTGAAGAATGTATGTGACAAATACTTAGAAAAGCAAATAGATTTGTATATAGCATTTTTGGATCTGGAGAAGGCATATGATAGAATTGATAGAGATGCTCTGTGGAAGGTATTAAGAATATATCGTGTGGGAGGCAAGTTGTTAGAAGCAGTGAAAAGTTTTTATCAAGGATGTAATGGATGTGTACGTGTAAGAAGAGAGGAAACTGATTTGTTCACAGTGAATGTAGGCTTGTGGCTGAGGTGTGTGATGTCTCCGTGGTTGTTTAGTTTGTTTATGGAAGCGGTTGTTAGGGAGGTGAATGCAAGCATTTTGGTGAGAGGGCCAAGAATGTAGTCTGTTATGGATGACAGAGCTTGGGAAGTGAGTCAGTTGTTATCCGCTGATGATACAGCCCTGGTGGCTGACTCATGTGGGAAACTGCAGAAGGTGGTGACAGAGTTTGGTAAAGTGTGTGAAAGAAGGAAGTTGAGAGTAAATGTGAATAAGAGCAAGTTTATTAGGTACAGTAGGGTTGAGGGTCAAGTTAATTGGGGGTAGGTTTCAATGGAGATAAACTGTAGGAAGTGAAGTGTTTTAGACATATGGGAGTGGATTTGGTAGCGGATGGAACCATGGAAGCGGAAGTGAATCATCGGGTGGGGGAGGAGGCGACAATTCTGGGAGCCTTCAAGGATATGTGCAACTCGCGAACATTATCTCGGAAAGCAAAAATGGGTATGTTTGAAAGAATAGTGGTTCCAACAGTGTTGTATGATTGGGAGGCGTGGGCTATGAATAGAGTTGTGCGGAGGAGGGTGGATGGGCTGGATGAGTGGGTGGATGAGATGTTTGAGGACAATATGTTGTATGAGGTGGTTTGATCGAGTAAGTAATAATAGGGTAAGAGAAATGTGTGGTAATAAAAAGAGTGTGGTTGAGAGAGCAGAAGAGGGTGTTTTGAAACGGTTTCGTTACATCGAGAGAATGAGTGAGGAAAGATTGACAAAGAGGATATATTTGCCAGAGGTGGAGGGAACGAGAGAAGTGGGTTACCAAATTTGATGTGGAAAAGATGGAGTGAGAAAGATTTTAGTGATCGGGGCCTGAACATGCAGGAGGGTGAAAGACGTGCAAGGAATAGAGTGAATTTTAACGATTTTGTATACCGGGGTCGACGTGCTGTCCATGGACTGAACCAATACATTCGAAGCGTCTGTGGTAAACCATGGAAAGTTCTGTGTGGCCTGCATGTGGAAAGGGCGCTGTGGTTTCGGTGCATTATTACATGACAGCTGGAGACTGAGTGTGAACGAATGGGGCCTTTGTTTTCTTTTCCTAGCGCTACCTCGCGCATATGAGGCCTGCGGGGGTTCTTATTTCATGTGGCGAGGTGGCGATCGGAGTAGATAAAGGCAGACAGTATGAATTATGTCCATGTGTATATATGTATAAGTTTCTGTGTGTATATATACGTACACGTTGAGATGTATAGGTAGTTACATTTACAATACAATCACCACCTTTTTTGATAAATTCCACTGCAAGTACCATCCAAACCTGCTGCCTTGCCGGCTTTCATCTTCCGCAAAGCTTTTACTACCTTTTCTCTGTTTAACAATTCATTTTCCCTAACCCTCTCACTTTGCACACCACCTCGACCAAAAAAGCCTATATCTGCCACTCTATCATCAAACACATTAAACAACCCTTCAAAATACTCACTCCATCTCCTTCTCACATCACCACTACTTGTTATCACCTCCCAATTAGCCCCCTTCACTGAAGTTTCTATTTGCTTCCTTGTCTTACGCAACTTATTTACCTCCTTCGAAAACATCTTTTTATTCTCTCTAAAATTTAATGATACTCTCTCACCCCAACTCTCTTTTGCCCTCTTTTTCACCTCTAACAGCTTTCTCTTGACTTCCTACCTCTTTCTTTTATACATCTCCCTGGCATTTGCATTTTTTCCCTGCAAAACTAGTCCAAATATATATATATATATATATTATCCCTTGAGATAGGGGAGAAAGAATTCTTCCCACGCATTCCTCACTTGTCGTAGAAGGCGACTTAAGGGGACGGGAGCGGGGAGCCAGAAACCCTCCCCTCCTTGTAATTTAAATTCCTAAAAGGGAAACCAGCAGAAGAAGTCACGCGGGGAGTGCTAATCCTCCTCGAAGGCTCAGATTAGGGTGTCTAAATGTGTGTGGATGTAACCAAGATGAGAAAAAAGGAGAGATAGGTAGTATGCTTCAGGAAAGGAACCTGAATGTTTTGGCTCTGAGTGAAACGAAGCTCAAGGGTAAAGGGGAAGAGTGGTTTGGGAATGTCTTGGGAGTAAAGTCAGGGGTTAGTAAGAGGACAAGAGCAAGGGAAGGAGTAGACCTACTCCTGAAACAGGAGTTGTGGGAGTATATGATAGAATGTAAGAAAGTAAATTCTAGATTGACATGGGCAAAACTGAAAGTTGATGGAAAGAGATGGGTGATTATTAGTGCATATGCACTTGGGCATAAGAAGAAAGATCATGAGAGGCAAGTGTTTTGGGAGCAGCTGAATGAGTGTGTTATTGGTTTTGATGCACAAGACCGGGTTATAGCGATGGGTGATTTTAATGCAAAGGTGAGTAATGTGGCATTTTCGGGAATAATTCGTATACATGGGATGTATACATGGTATACATTGGTATACAAAGATAATTGGTATACATGGGGTGTTCAGTGTTCTAAATAGAAATGGTGAAGAGCTTGTAGATTTATGTGCTGAAAAAGGACTGGTGATTGGGAATACCTGGTTTAAAAAGCGAGATATACATAAGTATACGTATGTAAGAAGGAGAGATGGCAAGAGCGCGTTATTGGATTACTTGTTAATTGATAGGCTCGCGAAAGAGAGACTTTTGGATTTTAATGTGCTGAGAGCTGCAACTGGAGGGATGTCTGATCATTATCTTGTGGAGGCGAAGGTGAAGATTTGTAGGAGTTTTCAGAGAAGAAGAGAGAGTGTTTGGGTGAAGAGAGTGGTGAGAGTAAGTGAGCTTGGGAAGGAGACTTGTGTGAGGAAGTACCAGGAGAGATTGAGTACAGAATGGAAGAACGTGAGAACAAAGGAGGTGGGGGGAGTGGGAGAGGAATGGGATATATTTAGGGAAGCAGTAATGGCTTGCGCAAAAGATGCTTGTGGCATGAGAAGCGTGGGAGGTGGGTTGATTAGAAAGGGTAGTGAGTGGTGGAATGAAGAGGTCGGATTATTAGTGAAAGTGAAGAGGGAGGTATTTGGACGATTTTTGCAGGGATAATATGCAAATGAGTGGGAGATGTATAAAAGAAAGAGGCAGGAGGTCAAGAAAAAGGTGAAAGAGGTGAAAAAGAGGGCAAATGAGATTTGGAGTGAGAGAGTATCATTAAATTTTAGGGAGAATAAAAAGATGTTTTGCAAGGAAGTAAATAAAGTGAGTAAGACAAGGGAACAAATGGGAACTTCAGTGAAGGGGGCTAATGGGTAGGTGATATCAAGTAGTGGTGATGTGAGAAGGAGATGGAGTGAGTATTTTGAAGTTTTGATGACTGTGTTTGATGATAGAGTGGTAGATATAGGGTGTTTTGGTCGACGTGGTGTGCAAAGTGAGAGGGTTAGGGAAAATGATTTGGTAAACATAGGAGAGGTAGTAAAAGCTTTGCGGAACATGAAAACCGGCAAGGCAGTAGGTTTGGATGGTATTGCTGTTGAATTTACTAAAAAAGTGGGTGACTATATTGTTGACTGTTTGGTAAGGTTATTTAATGTATGTATGAATCATGGTGAGGTGCCTGAGGATTGGCGGAATGCTTGCATAGTGCCATTGTACAAAGGCAAAGGGGATAAGAGTGAGTGCTCAAATTACAGAGGTATAAGTTTGTTGATAATTCCTGGTAAATTATATGGGAGGGTATTTATTCAGAGGGTGAAGGCATGTACAGAGCATCAGATTGGGGAAGAGCAGTGTGGCTTTCAGAAGTGGTATAGGATGTGTGGACCAGGTGTTTGCTTTGAAGAGTGTATGTGAGAAATACTTAGAAAAGCAAATGGATTTGTATGTAGCATTTATGGATCTTTAGAAGGCATATGATAGAGTTGGTAGAGATGTCTGTGGAAGGTATTAAGAATATATGGTGTGGGAGGCAAGTAGTTAGAAGCAGTTAAAAAGTTTTTATCGAGGATGTAAGGCATGTGTACGTGTAGGAAGAGAGGAAAGTGATTGGTTTTCAGTGAATGTAGGTTTGCGGCAGGGGTGTGTGATGTCTCCATGGTTGTTTAATTTGTTTATGGATGGGGTTGTTAGGGAGGTGAATGCAAGAGTTTTGGAAAGAGGGGCAAGTATGAAGTCTGTTGTGGATGAGAGAGCTTGGGAAGTGAGTCAGTTGTTGTTCGGTGATGATACAGCGCTGGTGGCTGATTCATGTGAGAAACTGCAGAAGCTGGTGACTGAGTTTGGTAAAATGTGTGAAAGAAGAAAGTTAAGAGTAAATATGAATAAGACCAAGGTAATTAGGTACAGTAGGGTTGAGGGTCAAGTCAATTGGGAGGTAAGTTTGAATGGAGAAAAACTGGAGGAAGTAAAGTGTTTTAGATATCTGGGAGTGGATCTGGCAGCGGATGGAACCATGGAAGCGGAAGTGGATCATAGGGTGGGGGAGGGGGCGAAAAATCCTGGGAGCCTTGAAGAATGTGTGGAAGTCGAGAACATTATCTCCGAAAGCAAAAATGGGTATGTTTGAAGGAATAGTGGTTCCAACAATGTTGTATGGTTGCGAGGCGTGGGCTATGGATAGAGTTGTGCGCAGGTGGATGGATGTGCTGGAAATGAGATGTTTGAGGACAATGTGTGGTGTGAGGTGGTTTGATCGAGTAAGTAACGTAAGGGTAAGAGAGATGTGTGGAAATAAAAAGAGCGTGGTTGAGAGAGCAGAAGAGGGTGTTTTGAAATGGTTTGGGCACATGGAGAGAATGAATGAGGAAAGATTGACCAAGTGGATATATGTGTCGGAGGTGGAGGGAACGAGGAGAAGTGGGAGACCAAATCTGAGGTGGAAAGATGGAGTGAAAAAGATTTTGTGTGATCGGGGCCTGAACATGCAGGAGGGTGAAAGGAGGGCAAGGAATAGAATGAATTGGATCGATGTGGTATACCGGGGTTGACGTGCTGTCAGTGGATTGAATCAGGGCATGTGAAGCGTCTGGGGTAAACCATGGAAAGCTGTGTAGGTATGTATATTTGCGTGTGTGGACGTGTATGTATATACATGTGTATGGGGGTGGGTTGGGCCATTTCTTTCGTCTGTTTCCTTGCGCTACCTCGCAAACGCGGGAGATAGCGACAAAGCAAAAAAAAAAAAAAATACACACACACACATATATATATATATATATATATATATATATATATATATATATATATATATATATATATATATATATATATATATATGTATATATATATATATATATATATATATATATATATATATATATATATATATATATATATATATATATATATATATATATATATATATATATATATATATATATATATATATATATATATATATACATATATATATACATATATATATATATATATATATATATATATATATATATATATATATATATATATATATATATATATATATATATATATATATATATATATGTATGTATGTATATATATTACAAGCTTTGCGGATGATGAAAGCCGGCAAGGCAGCAGGTCTGGATGGTATTGCTGTTGAATTTATTAAAAAAGGGGTTGACTCTATTGTTCACTAGTTGGTAAGGTTATTTAATGTATGTATGATTCATGGTGAGGTGACTGAGGATTGGTGGAATGCTTGCATAGTGCCATTGTACAAAGGCAAAGGGGATAAGAGTTAGTACTCCAATTGCAGAGGTATAAGTTTGTTGAGTATTCCTGGTAAATTATATGGGAGGGTATTGATTGAAAGGGTGAAGGCATGTAAAGAGCATCAGATTGGGCAAGAGAACTGTGGTTTCAGAAGTGGTACAGGATGTGTGGATCAGGTGTTTGCTTTGAAGAATGTATGTGAGAAATACTTAGAAAAGCAAATGGATTTGTATGTAGCATTTATGGATCTGGAGAAGGCATATGATAGAGTTGATAGAGATGCTCTGTGGAAGGTATTAAGAATATATGGTGTTGGAGGCAAGATGTTAGAAGCAGTGAAAAGTTTTTATCGAGGATGTAAGGCATGTGTACGTGTAGGAAGAGAGGAAAGTGATTGGTTCTCAGTGAATGTAGGTTTGCAGCAGGGGTGTGTGGTGTCTCCATGGTTGTTAAATTTGTTTATGGATGGGGTTGTTAGGGAGGTGAATGCAAGAGTTTTGGAAAGAGGGTCAAGTGTGCAGTCTGTTGTGGATGAGAGAGCTTGGGAAGTGAGTCAGTTATTATTCGCTGATGGTACAGCGCTGGTGGCTGATTCATGTAAAAAACTGCAGAAGCTGGTGACTGAATTTGATAAAGTGTGTGAAAGAAGAAAGATGAGAGTAAAAGTGAATAAGAGCAAGGTTATTAAGTATATTACGGTTGAGCAGTCAAGAGAATTGGTAGGTAAGTTTGAATGGAGAAATACTGGAGGAAGTGAAATGTTTTAGATATCTGGGAGTGGATTTCGCAGCGGATTGAACCATGGAAGCGGAAGTGAATGAAAGGGTGGGGGAGGGGGCGAAAATTCTAGGAGCCTTGAAGAATGTTTGGAGTTCGAGAACATTATCTCGGAGACCAAAATGGCTATGTTTGAAGGAATAGTGGTTCCAACAATGTTGTATGGCTGAAAGGCGTGGGCTATGGATAGAGTTGTGCGCAGGAGGGTGGATGTGCTGGAAATGAGATGTTTGAGGACAATATTTGGTGTGAGGTTGTTTGGTCGAGTAAGTAATGTAAGGTAAGAGAGATGTGTGGAAATAAAAAGAGTGTGGTTGAGAGAGCAGAAGAGGGTGTTTTGAAATGGTTTGGTCACATGAAGAGAATGAATGAGGAAAGATTGACGAAGAGGATATATGTGTCGGAGGTGGAGGGAACAAGGAGAAGTGGGAGACCAAATTGGAGGTTGAAAGATGGAGTGAAAAAGATTTTGAGTGATCTGGGCCTGAACATGCAGGAGGGTGAAAGGCATTCAAGGAATAGAGTGCATTGGAATGATGTAGTATACTGGGGTCGACGTGCTATCAATGGATTGAACCAGAGCATGTGAAGCGTCTGGGGTAAACCATGGAAAGTTCAGTGGGGCCTGGATGTGGAAAGGGAGCTGTGGTTTCGGTGCATTATTAGATGACAGCTAGAGACTGAGTGTGAACGAATGGGGCTTTTGTTGTCTTTTCCTGGCGCTACCTCGTTCACATGAGGGGGAAGGGGTTGTTATTCCATATGTGGCGAGGTGGCGATGGGAATGAATAAGGGCAGACTGTACGAATTATGTACATGCAAATATATGTATATGACTCTGTGTGTATATTGCATGTGCATTGAGGTATATAGGTATGCATATTTGCGTGTGTGGACGGGTATGTATACCCATGTGTATGTGGGTGGGTTGGGCCATTCTTTTGTCTAATTCCTTCTGCAACCTCGCTAACGGGGGAGACAGCGCCAAAGGAAAATAAGCAAATAAGTCAATAATAAATAAATACACACACACATTATATATATATATATATAATATATATATATATATATATATATATATATATATATATATATATTATATATATATATATATATATATATATATTTATATATATATATATATATTTTTGCTTTGTCGCTGTCTCCCGCGTTTGTGAGGTAGCGCAAGGAAACAGACGAAAGAAATGGCCCAACCCACCCCCATACACATGTATATACATACACGTCCACACACGCAAATGTGCATACCTACAGAGCTTTCCATGGTTTACCCCAGACGCTTCACAGGCCCTGATTCAATTCACTGACAGCACGTCAACCCCGGTATACCACATCGATCCAATTCACTCTATTCCTTACCCTCCTTTCACCCTCCTGCATGTTCAGGCCCCGATCACACAAAATCTTTTTCATTCCATCTTTCCACCTCCAATTTCGTCTCCCACTTCTCCTCGTTCCCTCCACCTCCGACACATATATCCTCTTGGTCAATCCTTCCTTACTCATTCTCTCCATGTGCCCAAACCATTTCACAACACCCTCTTGTGCTCTCTCAACCACGCTGTTTTCATTTCCACACATCTCTCTTACCCTTACGTTACTTACTCGAGCAAACCACCTTACACCACACATTGTCCTCAAACATCTCATTTCCAGCACATCCACCCTCCTGCGCACAACTCTATCCATAGCCCACGCCTCGCAAACATACAACATTGTTGGAACCACCATTCCTTCAAACATACCCATCTTTGCTTTCCGAGATAATGTGCTCGACTTCCACACATTCTTCAAGGCTCCCAGGAGTTTCGCCCCCTCCCCCACCCTTTGATCCACTTCCGCTTCCATGGTTCCATCCGCTGCCAGATCTACTCCCAGATATCTAAAACACTTTACTTTCTCCAGTTTTTCTCCATTCAAACTTACCTCCCAATTCACTTAACCCTCACCCCTACTGTACCTAATAACCTTGCTCTTATTCACATTTACTCTTAACTTTCTTCTTCCACACACTTTACCAAACTCAGTCACCAGCTTCAGCAGTTTCTCACATGAATCAGCCACCAGCGCTCTATCACCACCGAACAACAACTGACTCACTTCCAAAGCTCTCTCATCCACAACAGACTTCATACTTGCCCCTCTTTCCAAAACTCTTGCATTCACCTCCCTAACAACCCCATCCATAAACAAATTAAACAACCATGGACACATCACACACCCCTGCCGCAATCCTACATTCACTGAGAACCAATCACTTTCCTCTCTTCCTACACGTACACATGCCTTACATCCTCGATAAAAACTTTTCACTGCTTCTAACAACTTGCATCCCACACCATATATTCATAATACCTATATATACATATATATATATATATATATATATATATATATATATATATATATATATATATATATATATATATATATATATATATATATATATATATATATATATATATATATGTGTATATATATATATATATATATGACGCCATTTGGTAAACATACTTACCAAATGTCGTCCTAGCTTCATTTATTCGATGTATATCAACTGTCTCCCCTGATGATGTGATGTATTACATGAAAGTGCATTTGGGAACTTTTCGTTTTTCATTTTCCCCGCGGACTCATAGGAATATCTTGATCACGCGAAAAATTGTGATCCTTTCCAATATATATATATATATATATATATATATATATATATATATATATATATAATATATATATATATATATATATATATATCCCTGGGGATAGGGGAGAAGGAATACTTCCCACGTATTCCCTGCGTGTCGTAGAAGGCGACTAAAAGGGGAGGGAGCGGGGGGCGGGAAATCCTCCCCTCTCGGTTTTTTTTTAATTTTCCAAAAGAAGGAACAGAGAATTGGGCCAGGTGAGGATATTCCCTCAAAGGCCCAGTCCTCTGTTCTTAACGCTACCTCGCTAAGGCGTTAAATGGCGAATAGTTTGAAAGAAAAAAGGAAAATATATATATATATATATATATATATATATATATATATATATATATATATATATATATGTATATATATATATATATATATATATATATATATATATATATATATATATATATATATATATATATATATATATATATATATATATATATATATATACATACATATATATATATATATATATATATATATATATATATATATATATATATATATATATATATATATATATATATATATATATATATATATATATATACATATATATATATATATATATATCCCTGGGGATAGGTATCCCTGGGGATAGGGGTGAAAGAATACTTCCCACGCATTCCTCGCGTGTCGTAGAAGGCGACTAGAGGGGACGTGAGCGGGGGGCCAGAAATCCTCCCCTCCTTGTATTTTATAACTTTCTAAAATGGGAAACAGAAGAAGGAGTCACACGGGGAGTGCTCATCCTTCTCGAAGGCTCAGACTGGGGTGTCTAAATGTGTGTGGATGTAACCAAGATGTGAAAAAAGGAGAGATAGGTAGTATGTGTGAGGAAAGGAACCTGGATGTTTTGGCTCTGAGTGAAACGAAGCTCAAGGGTAAAGGGGAAGAGTGGTTTGGGAATGTCTTGGGAGTAAGTTGAGGGGCTAGTGAGAGGACAAGAGCAAGGGAAGGAGTAGCACTACTCCTGAAACAGGAGGGGTGGGAGTATGTGATAGAGTGGAAGAAAGTAAATTCTCGATTAATATGGGTAAAACTGAAAGTTGATGGAGAGAGATGGGTGATTATTGGTGCACATGCACCTGGGCATGAGAAGAAAGATCATGAGAGGCAAGTGTTTTGGGAGCAGCTGTATGAGTGTGTTAGTGGTTTTGATGCACGAGACCGGGTTATAGTGATGTGTGATTTGAATGCAAAGGTGAGTAATGTGGCAGTTGAGGGAATAATTGGTATACATAGTGTGTTCAGTCTTGTAAATGGAAATGGTGAAGAGCTTGTAGATTTATGTGCTGAAAAAGGACTGGTGATTGGGAATACCTGGTATAAAAAGCGAGATATACATAAGTATACGTATGTAAGTAGGAGAGATGGCCAGAGAGCGTTATTGGATTACGTGTTAATTGACAGGCGCGCGAAAGAGAGACTTTTGGATGTTAATGTGCTGAGAGGTGCAACTGGAGGGATGTCTGATCATTATCTTGTGGAGGCTAAGGTGAAGATTTGTATGGGTTTTCAGAAAAGAAGAGTGAATGTTGGGGTGAAGAGGGTGGTGAGAGTAAGTGAGCTTGGGAAGGAGACTTGTGTGAGGAAGTACCAGGAGAGACTGAGTACAGAATGGAAAAAGGTGAGAACAATGGAAGTAAGGGGAGTGGGGGAGGAATGGGATGTATTTAGGGAATCAGTGATGGATTGCGCAAAAGATGCTTGTGGCATGAGAAGAGTGGGAGGTGGGTTGATTAGAAAGGGTAGTGAGTGGTGGGATGAAGAAGTAAGAGTATTAGTGAAAGAGAAGAGAGAGGCATTTGGACGATTTTTGCAGGGAAAAAATGCAATTGAGTGGGAGATGTATAAAAGAAAGAGACAGGAGGTCAAGAGAAAGGTGCAAGAGGTGAAAAAGAGGGCAAATGAGAGTTGGGGTGAGAGAGTATCATTAAATTTTAGGGAGAATAAAAAGATGTTCTGGAAGGAGGTAAATAAAGTGCGTAAGACAAGGGAGCAAATGGGAACTTCAGTGAAGGGCGCAAATGGGGAGGTGATAACAAGTAGTGGTGATGTGAGAAGGAGATGGAGTGAGTATTTTGAAGGTTTGTTGAATGTGTTTGATGATAGAGTGGCAGATATAGGGTGTTTTGGTCGAGGTGGTGTGCAAAGTGAGAGGGTTAGGGAAAATGATTTGGTAAACAGAGAAGAGGTAGTAAAAGCTTTGCGGAAGATGAAAGCCGGCAAGGCAGCAGGTTTGGATGGTATTGCAGTGGAATTTATTAAAAAAGGGGGTGACTGTATTGTTGACTGGTTGGTAAGGTTATTTAATGTATGTATGACTCATGGTGAGGTGCCTGAGGATTGGCGGAATGCGTGCATAGTGCCATTGTACAAAGGCAAAGGGGATAAGAGTGAGTGCTCAAATTACAGAGGTATAAGTTTGTTGAGTATTCCTGGTAAATTATATGGGAGGGTATTGATTGAGAGGGTGAAGGCATGTACAGAGCATCAGATTGGGGAAGAGCAGTGTGGTTTCAGAAGTGGTAGAGGATGTGTGGATCAGGTGTTTGCTTTGAAGAATGTATGTGAGAAATACTTAGAAAAGCAAATGGATTTGTATGTAGCATTTATGGATCTGGAGAAGGCATATGATAGAGTTGATAGAGATGCTCTGTGGAAGGTATTAAGAATATATGGTGTGGGAGGCAAGTTGTTAGAAGCAGTGAAAAGTTTTTATCGAGGATGTAAGGCATGTGTACGTGTAGGAAGAGAGGAAAGTGATTGGTTCTCAGTGAATGTAGGTTTGCGGCAGGGGTGTGTGATGTCTCCATGGTTGTTTAATTTGTTTATGGATGGGGTTGTTAGGGAGGTGAATGCAAGAGTTTTGGAAAGAGGGGCAAGTATGAAGTCTGTTGGGGATGAGAGAGCTTGGGAAGTGAGTCAGTTGTTGTTCGCTGATGATACAGCGCTGGTGGCTGATTCATGTGAGAAACTGCAGAAGCTGGTGACTGAGTTTGGTAAAGTGTGTGGAAGAAGAAAGTTAAGAGTAAATGTGAATAAGAGCAAGGTTATTAGGTACAGTAGGGTTGAGGGTCAAGTCAATTGGGAGGTGAGTTTGAATGGAGAAAAACTGGAGGAAGTAAAGTGTTTTAGATATCTGGGAGTGGATCTGGCAGCGGATGGAACCATGGAAGCGGAAGTGGATCATAGGGTGGGGGAGGGGGCGAAAATCTGGGAGCCTTGAAGAATGTGTGGAAGTCGAGAACATTATCTCGGAAAGCAAAAATGGGTATGTTTGAAGGAATAGTGGTTCCAACAATGTTGTATGGTTGCGAGGCGTGGGCTATGGATAGAGTTGTGCGCAGGAGGATGGATGTGCTGGAAATGAGATGTTTGAGGACAATGTGTGGTGTGAGGTGGTTTGATCGAGTAAGTAACGTAAGGGTAAGAGAGATGTGTGGAAATAAAAAGAGCGTGGTTGAGAGAGCAGAAGAGGGTGTTTTGAAATGGTTTGGGCACATGGAGAGAATGAGTGAGGAAAGATTGACCAAGAGGATATATGTGTCGGAGGTGGAGGGAACGAGGAGAAGTGGGAGACCAAATTGGAGGTGGAAAGATGGAGTGAAAAAGATTTTGTGTGATCGGGGCCTGAATATGCAGGAGGGTGAAAGGAGGGCAAGGAATAGAGTTAATTGGTTCAATGTGGTATACCGGGTTGACGTGCTGTCAGTGGATTGAATCAGGGGATGTGAAGCGTCTGGGGTAAACCATGGAAAGCTGTGTAGGTATGTATATTTGCGTGTGTGGACGTATGTATATACATGTATATGGGGGTGGGTTGGGCCATTTCTGTCGTCTGTTTCCTTGCGCTACCTCGCAAACGCGGGAGACAGCGACAAAGCAAAAAAAAAAAAATATATATCCCTGTGGATAGGGGATTAAGAATACTTCCCACTCATTCCTCAGTTGTCGTAGAAGGCGACTAAAAGGGAAGAGAGCGGGGGGGGGGGCAAGAAACCCTTCCCTCCTTGTATTCTAATTTCTAAAAGGGGAAACAGAAGAAGGAGTCACGCGAGGTGTGCTCATCCTCCTCGAAGGCTCAGATTGGGGTGTCTAAATGTGTGTGGATGTAACCAAGATGAGAAAAAAGGAGAGATAGGTAGTATGTTTGAGGAGAGGAACCTGGATGTTTTGGCTCTGAGTGAAACGAAGCTAAAGGGTGAAGGGGAAGAGTGGTTTGGGAATGTCTTGGGAGTAAAGTCTAGGGTTAGTGAGAGGACAAGAGGAAGGGAAGGAGTAGCACTACTCCTGAATCTGGAGTTGTGGGAGTATGTGACAGAGTGTAGGAAGGTAAATTCTTGATTGATTTGGGTAAAACTGAAAGTTGATGAAGAGAGATGGGTGATTATTGGTGCATATGCACCTGGGCATGAGAAGAAAGATCATGAGAGGCAAGTGTTTTGGGAGCAGCTGAATGAGTGTGTTAGTGGTTTTGATGCACAAGATCGGTTTATAGTGATGGGTGATTTGAATGCAAAGGTGAGTAATGTAGCAGTTGAGGGAATAATTGGTATACATGGGGTGTTCAGTATTGTAAATGGAAATGGTGAAGAGCTTGTAGATTTATATGCTGAAAAAGGACTGGTGATTGGGAATACCTGGTTTAAAAAGCGAGATATACATAAGTATACATATGTAAGTAGGAGAGATGGCCAGAGAGCGTTATTGGATTATATGTTAATTGATAGACGACGAAAGAGAGACTTTTGGATGTTAATATGCTGAGAGGTGCAACAGGAGGGATGTCTGATCATTATCTTGTGGAAGCAAAGGTGAAGATTTGTGGGGGTTTTCAGAAAAGAAGAGTGAATGTTGGTGTGAAGACAGTGGTGAGATTAAGTGAGCTTGGGAAGGAGACTTGTGCGAGGAAGTTTCAGGAGAGACTGAGTACAGAATGGAAAAAGGTAAGAACAAAGGAAGTAAGGGGAGTGGGGAAGGAATGGGATGTGTTTAGGGAAGCAGTGATGGCGTGCGCAAAAGATGCTTGTGGCATGAGAATCGTGGGAGGTGGGTTGATTAGAAAATGTAGTGAGTGGTGGGATGAAGAAGTAAAATTATTAGTGAAAGAGAAGAGAGAGGCATTTGAACGATTTTTGCAGGGAAAAAATTCAAATGAGTTGGAGAGGTATGAAAGAAAGAGGCAGGAGGTCAAGACAATGGTGCAAGAGGTGAAAACGAGGGTAAATGAGAGTTGGGGTGTGAGAGTATCATTAAATTTCAGGGAGAATAAAAAGATGTTTTGGAAGGAGGTAAATAAAGTGCTTAAGACAAGGGAGCAAATGGGAACTTCAATGAAGGGGGCTAATGGGGAGGTGATACCAAGTAGTGGTGATGTGAGAAGGAGATGGAGTGAGTATTTTGAAGGTTTGTTGAATGTGTTTGATGATAGAGTGGCAGATGTGGGGTGTCTTGGTCGAGGTGGTGTGCAAAGTGAGAGGGTTAGGGAAAATGATTTGGTATATGCAGAAGAGGTAGTGAAAGATTTACGGAAGATGAAAGCCGGAAAAGCAGCAGGTGTGGACGGCATTGTAATGGAATCTATTAAAAAAGGTGGTGACTGTTTTGTTGACTGGTTGGTAAGATTATTTAATGTATGTATGACTCATGGTGAGGTGCCTGAGGATTGGCGGAATGTTTGCATAGTGCCATTGTACAAAGGCAAAGGGGATAAGAGTGAGTGCTCAAATTACAGAGGTATAAGTTTGTTGAGAATTCCTGGTAAATTTTATGGGAGGGTATTGACTGAGAGGGTGAAGGAATGTACAGAGCATTAGATTGGGGAAGAGCAGTGTGGTTTCAGAAGTGGTAGAGGATATGTGGATCAGGTGTTTGCTTTGAAGAATGCATGCGAGAAATAATATGAAAAACAAATGGAACTGTATGTAGCATTTATGGATATGGAGAAGGCATATTATAGAGTTGATAGAGATGCTCTGTGGAAGGTATTAAGAATATATGGTGTGGGAGGCAAGTTGGTAGAAGCAGTGTAAAGTTTTTATCGAGGATGTAAGGCATGTGTACGTGTAGGAAGAGAGGAAAGTGATTGGTTCGCAGTGAATGTAGGTTTGCGGCAGGGGTGTATGATGTCTCCATGGTTGTTTAATTTGTTTATGGATGTTGTTGTTAGGGAGGTGAATGCAAGAGTTTTGGAAAGAGGGGCAAGTATGCAGTCTGTTGTGGATGAGAGAGCTTGGGAAGTGAGTCAGCTTTTGTTCGCTGATGATGCTGCGCTGGTGGCTGATTCATGTACGAAACTGCAGAAGCTGGTGACTGAGTTTGGTAAAGTGTGTGAAAGAAGAAAGTTAAGAGTAAATGTGAATAAGACCAAGGTTATTAGGTACAGTAGGGTTGAGGTTCAAGTCAACTGGGAGGTAAGTTTGAATGGAGAAAAGCTGGAGGAATTGAAGTGTTTTAGATATCTGGGAGTGGATCTAGCAGCGGAGGGAACCATGGAAGCGGAAGTGAATCATAGGGTGGGGGAGGGGGGCGAAAATTCTGGGAGCCATGAAGAATGTTTGGAAGTCGAGAACATTATCTCGGAAAGCAGAAAAGGGTATGTTTGAAGGAATAGTGGTTCCAACAATGTTGTATGGTTGCGAGGCGTGGGCTATGGATAGAGTTGTGCGCAGGAGGGTGGATGTGCTGGAAATGAGATGTTTGAGGACAATATGTGGTGTGAGGTGGTTTGATCGAGTAAGTAATGTAATAGTGAGAGAGCTGTGTGGAAATAAAAAGAGTATGGTTGAGATAGCAGAAGAGAGTGTTTTGAAATGGTTTGGTCACATGGAGAGAATGAGTGGGGAAAGATTGACCAAGAGGATATATGTGTCAGAAGTGGAGGGAACGAGGAGAAGTGGGAGACCAAATTGGAGGTTGAAAGATGGAGTGAAAAACATTTTGAGTGATCGGGGCCTGAACATGAAGGAGGGTGAAAGGCGTGCAAGGAACAGAGTGAATTGGAACGATGTGGTATACCGGGGTCGACGTGCTGTCAATGGATTGAAACAGGGCATGTGAAACGTCTGGGGTAAACCATGCAAAGTGTTTGTGGCCTGGATGTGGAAAGGGAGCTGTGGTTTCGGTGCATTATTACATGACAACTTGAGACTGAGTGTGAACGAATGGGGCCTTTGGTGTTTTTCCTAGCGCTACCTCGCACACATGAGTGGGGAGGGGGTTGTTATTCAATGTGTGGCCCCACCCCATTCCTTCACACTCAGTCTAGCTGTTATGTAATAATGCACGGAAACCACAGCTCCCTTTCCACATCCAGGCCCCACAGAACTTTCCTTGGTTTACCGCAGACGCTTCACATGCCCTGGTTCAATCCTCTGACAACACGTCGACCCCGGTATACCACTTCGCTCCAATTCATTCTATCCCATGCACGCCTTTCACCCTCCTGCATGTTCAGTCCACGGTCATTCAAAATCTTTTTCACTCCATCTCTCCACCTCCAATTTGGTCTCCCACTCCTCCTCGTTCTCCCCACCTCTGACACATATATCCTCTTGGTCAATCTTTCCTCACTCATTCTCTCCATGTGATCAAACCATTTCAAAACACCCGATTCTGCTTTCTCAGCCCCGCTCTTTTTATTGCCACACATCTCTCTTACCCTATTATTACTTACTCGATCAAACCACCTCACACCACATATAGTCCTTAAACATCTCATTTCCAGCACATCCACCCTCCTGCGCACAACTCTATCAATAGCCCACGCCTCGCAACCATACAACATTGTTGGAACCATTATTCCTTCAAACATACCAATCTTTGCTCTCCAAGATAATGTTCTCGACTTCTACACATTCTTTAAGGCTCCCAGAATTTTCGGCCCCTCCCCCACCCTATGATTCACTTCCGCTTCCATGGTTCCATCCGCTGCGAAATCCACTCCCAGATATCTAAAACACTTCACTTCCTCCAGTTTTTCTCCATTCAAACTTACCTCCCAATCTACTTGACCCTGAACCCTACTGTACCTAATAACCTGACTCTTATTCACATTTACTCTCAACTTTCTTCTTTCACACAATTTACCAAACTCAGTCACTAGCTTCTGCAGTTTCTCACATGAATCAGCCACCAACGCTGTATTATCAGCGAACAACAATGGATTCACTTCCGAAGCCGTCTTATCCACAACAGACTTCATACTTGCCCCTCTTTCCAAAACTCTTGCATTCACCTTCGTAACAACCCCATCCATAAATAAATTAAACAACCATGGAGACATCACACACCCCTGCCGCAAGCGTACATTCACTAAGAACCAACCACTTTCCTCTCTTCGTACAGGTACACCTGCCTTACATCCTCGATGAAAACTTTTCACTGCTTCTAACAACTTGCCTCCCACACCATGTATTCTTAATACCTTCCACAGAATATCTCTATCAACTCTATCATATTCCTTCTCCAGATCCATGAATGCTGTATACAAATCCATTTGCTTCTCTAAGTATTTCTCACATACATTCTTCAAAGCAAGCACCTGCTCCACACATCCTCTACCACTTCTGAAACCACACTGCTCTTCCCCAATCTAATGCTCTGTACATGCCTTCACCCTCTCAATCAATACCCTCCCATATAATTTACCAGGAATACTCAACAGACTTATACCTCTGTAATTTGAGCACTCACTCCTATCCCTTTTGCCTTCGTTCAATGGCACTATGCAATTATTCCGCTAATCCTCATGCACCTCACTATGAATCATACATACATGAAATAACCTTACCAACCAGTCAACAGTACAGTCATCCAAAACCGCTGCCTTGCCTGGCTTGCATCTTCCGCAAAGCTTATACTACCTCTTCTGTGTTTACCAAATCATTTTCCCTAACCCTATCACTTCGCACACCACCTCGACCAAAACACTCTATATCTGCCACTCTATCATCAAACACATTCAACAAACCTTCAAAATACTCGCTCCATCTCCTTCTCACATCACCACTACTTGTTATCACCTCCCCATTAGCCCCATTCACTGAAGTTCCCATTTGTTCCCTTGTCTTACGCACTTTATTTACCTCCTTCCAAAACATCTTTTTATGCTCCCTAAAGTTTAATGATACCCTCTCACCTCACCTCTCATTTGCCCTCTTTTTTTACCACTTACACCTTTCTGTTGACCTCCTGCCTCTTTCTTTTATACATCTTCCACTCATTTGCACTATTCCCGTGCAAAAATCGTCCAAATGCCCCTCTCAACTCTTTCACAAATAATCTTACTTCTTCATCCCACCACTCACTACCCTTTCTAATCTGCCCACCTCCCACGCTTCTCATGCCACAAGCATCTTTTGCGCAAGCAATCACTGCTTCCCTAAATACATCCCAATCCTCCTCCACTCCCCGTACCTCCTTTGTTCTCACCTTTTTCCATTCTGTACTCAGTCTTTCCTGCTACTTCCTCACACAAGTCTCCTTCCCAAGCTCACATACTCTCGCCACTCTCTTCACCCCAACATTCTCTCTTCTTTTCTGAAAACTTCTACAAATCTTCACTTTCGTCTCCACAAGATAATGATCATACATCACTCCAGTTGCACCTCTCAGCACATTAACATCCAAAAGTCTCTCTTTCGCCCGAATATCAATGAACACGTAATCCAATAATGCTCTCTGGCCATCTCTCTTACTTATTTACGTATACTTATGTATATCGTTCTTTTTAAACCAGGTATTCCTAATCACAAGTCCTTTTTCAGCGCATAAATCTACAAGCTCTTCATCATTTCCATTTACAACACTGAACACCACATGAATACCAACCATTCCCTCAACTGGCACATAACTCACCTTTGCATTCAAATCACCCATCACTATAACCCGGTCTCGTGCATCAAAACCACTAACACACTCATTTAGTTGCTCGCAAAACACTTGCCTCTCATGATCTTTCTTCTCATGCCCAGGTGCATATGCACCAATAATCACCCATCTCTCTCCATCAACTTTCAGTTTTACCCATATCAATCTAGAGTTTACTTTCTTACACTCTATCACATACTCCCACTACTCCTGTTTCAGGAGTAGTGCCACTCCTTCCCTTGCTCTTGTCCTCTCACTAGCCCCTCAACTTACTCCCAAGACATTTCCAAACCACTCTTCCCCTTAACCTTTGAGCTTCGTTTCTCTCAGAGCCAAAACATCCAGGTTCCTTTCCTCAAACATACCACCTATCTCTCCTTTTTTCCCATCTTGGTTACATCCACAGACATTTAGACACCCCCAATCTGAGACTTCGAGGAGGATGAACACTCCCCGCGTGACTCCTTCTGTATTTTCCCCTAGCCCCCCGCTCGCGTCCCATTTAGTCGCCTTCTACGACACGTGAGGAATGCATGGGAAGTATTCTTTCTCCCCTATCCCCAGGGATATATATATATATATATATATATATATATATATATATATATATATATATATATATATATATATATATATATATATATATATATATATATATTATATTTCTCATTTTTTTTTTTTTGCTTTGTCGCTGTCTCCCACGTTTGCGAGGTAGCGCAAGGAAACAGACGAAAGAAATGGTCCAAACCACCCACATACACATGTATATATATACGTCCACACACGCAAATATACATACCTACACAGCTTTCCATGGTTTACACCAGAAGCTTCACATGCCCTGATTCAATCCACTGACAGCACGTCAACCCCGTTATACCACATCGATCCAGTTCACTTTAATCCTTGTCCTCCTTTCACCCTCCTGCATGTTCAGGCCCCAATCATACAAAATCTTTTTCACTCCATCTTTCCACCTCCAATTTGGTCTCCCACTTCTCCTCGTTCCCTCCACCTCCGACACATATATCCTCTTGGTCAATCTTTCCTCATTCATTCTCTCCATGTGCCCAAGCCATTTCAAGACACCCTCTTCTGCTCTCTCACCCACGCTCTTTTTATTTCCACACATCTCTCTTACCATTACGTTACTTATTCGATCAAACCACCCCACACCACACATTGTCCTCAAACATCTCATTTCCAGCACATCCATCCTCCTGCGCATAACTCTATCCATAGCCCACGCCTCGCAACCATACAACATTGTTGGAACCACTATTCCTTCAAACATACCCATTTTTGCTTTCCGAGATAATGTTCTCGACTTCCACACATTCTTCAAGGCTCCCAGGATTTTCGCCCCCTCCCCCACCCTGTGATCCACTTCCGCTTCCATGGTTCCATCCGCTGCTAGATCCACTCCCAGATATCTAAAACACTTTACTTCCTCCAGTTTTTCTCCATTCAAACTTACCTCCCAATTGACTTGACCCTCAACCCTACTGTACCTAATAACCTTGCTCTTATTCACATTTACTCTTAACTTTCTTCTTTCACACACTTTACCAAACTCAGTCACCAGCTTCTGCAGTTTCTCACATGAATCAGCCACCAGCGCTGTATCATCAACGAACAACAACTGACTCACTTCCCAAGCTCTCTCATCCACAACAGACTTCATACTTGCCCCTCCTTCCAAAACTCTTGCATTCACCTCCCTAACAACCCCATCCATAAACAAATTAAACAACCATGGAGACATCACACACCCCTACCGCAAACCTACATTCACTGAGAACCAATCACTTTCCTTTCTTCCTACACGTACACATGCCTTACATCCTCGATAAAAACTTTTCACTGCTTCTAACAACTTGCCTCCCACACCATATATTCTTAATACCTTCCACAGAGCATCTCTATCAACTCTATCATATGCCTTCTCCAGATCCATAAATGCTACATACAAATCCATTTGCTTTTCTAAGTATTTCTCACATACATTCTTCAAAGCAAACACCTGATCCACACATCCTCTTCCACTTCTGAAACCACACTGCTCTTCCCCAATCTGATGCTCTGTACATGCCTTCACCCTCTCAATCAATACCCTCCCATATAATTTACCAGGAATATCCAACAAACTTATACCTCAGTAATTTAAGCACTCACTCTTATCTCCTTTGCCTTTGTACAATGGCACTATGCACGCATTCCGCCAATCCTCAGGCACCTCACCATGAGTCATACATACATTAAATAACCTTACCAACCAGTCAATAATACAGTCACCCCCTTTTTTAATAAATTCCACTGCAATACCATCCAAACCTGCTGCCTTGCCGGCTTTCATCTTCCGCAAAACTTTTACTACCTCTTCTCTG
Organism: Panulirus ornatus; assembly: GCF_036320965.1. Classification (NCBI taxonomy): domain Eukaryota; kingdom Metazoa; phylum Arthropoda; class Malacostraca; order Decapoda; family Palinuridae; genus Panulirus; species Panulirus ornatus. The sequence continues at coordinate 39,187,484 of NC_092237.1, forward strand.
TTTACTAAATCATTTTCCCTAACCCTCTCACTTTGCACACCACCTCGACCAAAACACCCTATATCTGCCACTCTATCATCAAACACATTCAACAAACCTTCAAAATACTCACTCCATCTCCTTCTCACATCACCACTACTTGTTATCACCTCCCCATTTGAGTCCTTCACTGAAGTTCCCATTTGCTCCCTTGTCTTACGCACTTTATTTACCTCCTTCCAGAACATCTTTTTATTCTCCCTAAAATTTAATGATACTCTCTCACCCCAACTCTCATTTGCCCTCTTTTTCACCTCTTGCACCTTTCTCTTGACCTCTTGTCTCTTTCTTTTATACTTCTCCCACTAAATTGCATTTTTTCCCTGCAAAAATCGTCCAAATGCCTCTCTCTCCTCTTTCACTAATAATCTTACCTCTTCATCCCACCACTCACTACCCTTTCTAATCAACCCACCTCCCACTCTTCTCATGCCACAAGCATCTTTTGCGCAATCCATCACTGATTTCCTAAATACATCCCATTCCTCCCCGACTCCCCTTACTTCCATTGTTCTCACCTTTTTCCATTCTGTACTCAGTCTCTCCTGGTACTTCCTCACACAAGTCTCCTTCCCAAGCTCACTTACTCTCACCACCCTCTTCACCCCAACATTCACTCTTCTTTTCTGAAAACCCATACAAATCTTCACCTTAGCCTCTACAAGATAATGATCAGATATCCCTTCAGTTGCACCTCTCAGCACATTAACATCCAAAAGTCTCTCTTTCGCCCGCCTGTCAATTAACACGTAATCTAATAACGCTCTCTGGCCATCGCTCCTACTTACATACGTATACTTATGTATATCTCGCTTTTTAAACCAGGTATTCCCAATCACCAGTCCTTTTTCAGCACATAAATCTACAAGCTCTTCACCATTTCCATTTACAACACTGAACACCCCATGTATACCAATTATTCCCTCATCTGCCACATTACTCACGTTTGCATTCAAATCTTATATATATATATATATATATATATATATATATATATATATATATATATATATATATATATATATATATATATATATATATATATATATATATATATATATATATATATATATATATATAAAAACCCATAAACGCACATACACTCACTTATTCATACACACACATATATATACATATATACGCCTGTAAATATTCATATTTACTCGTCTTCATGTATTCCTGACGTTACCCCGCCCCAGTGGAAATAGCATCGCTATCCCCCGCTTCCTCGAGGTAGCGCCAGGAAAAGAGACAAAAGTGGTCACTTTCGTTCACGCTCAGTCTCTAGCACCGAAACCACAGCTCTCTATCCACATCCAAATCCAATAGACCTCTCCATGGTTTACCCTAGACGCTTCACATACCCTGGTTCAATCCATTGACAGCATGTCCTTCCCGGTACACCACATCGTTCCAATTCACTCTATTCCTTGCGCACTTGTCACCCTGTTTTGTGGTCAGGCCCCGATTGCTCAAAATCTTTCACTCCATCCTTCCACATCCAATTTGGTCCCCTGCTTCTCCTTGTTCCCTCCACCTATGACACATCCTTTTCGTCAATCTTTCCTCATTCATTCTCTCCATATATCCAAAACATTTCAACACACCCTCCTCTGCTCTCTCAACCATACTGTTTTTTTTATTTCCACACATCACTCTTAACCTTCCATTGCTTACCCGATCAAATCACTTCACACCACATATTGTCCTCAAACATTTCATTTCCAGTACATCCACCCTACTCTATACATCCCTATCTATAGCCCATGCTTCGCAATCATATAACATTGTTGGAACTACTATTCCTTCAAACATACCCATTTTTGCTCTCCGAGGTAACGTTCTCGCCTTCCACACATTCTTTATCGCTTCCTGAACCTTCGCTCCCTCCCTTACCGTGTGACTCCCTTCCGTTTCCATGGCTCCTTACGCTGCTAAACCCACTCCCAAATATCTGAAACACTCCACATCCTCCAATTTTTCTCCAATTACACCTGCATCCAAATTCTTGTATCTTAACCCTACTGAATTTGATAACCTTGTTTTCATTCACATTTGCATTCAAATTTCTCCTGTTACACACTTTTCTAAACTCTGTCACCATCTTTTGCAGTTTATCATAAGAATCAGCCACTAGAGCTGTATCATCGGCGAATAACAACTGGCTTACTTCCCAGGCCCTCTCATCCCCAGCAGACTGCATGCTTGCCCCTTTCTTCAAAACTCTTGCATTTACCTCCCTAAACACTCCATGCATAAAGAAATTAAACAACCATAAAGAGGAGTCGACGAGATAGATATCTCAGAAGGAAGAAACGCTTAAAAGAAGTTTGAGAATCACAGTAAACCAAGATTTCGCTATCGCCTCCACCAAGAAGTGATCACACTTTTCACTAGAAGCCCCTTCACATCTAATAGTCTCTCTGTAGCGCACGTATCAGTTTGAACGGAATCCAATAGTGCTATTTTCATCGCGTCTTTTCCTACCTTCCTTGATATTTCATGGTAAGGGGAGGCTCAGGGTTTGGCCGCATGAAGAGGTAACCACGACTCATGGAAGACTCTGGCAGCATCTTCGTCAGTTTGTCTGTTGTGTTGTTTTGCAGCATCTGGTGGATATATTGAGACAGATATAGTAGGTATAGCTATTCTGGCATGGATCACCTGCTAAGTGGATGGAGGCATATACAGTAGGTACAGCTTGACTGCAGGTGACTGACCAGAGGCAGATCTAGTAATGCAGGTGACTGACTATAGACCAAGGCAAATCTAACAGTGCAGGTGAGTGACTATAAACTAAGAAATAAATTACTAACCTGTGGTGTATTATACAGTAGATGTAGGTCCTGCAGCTTGGCTTGTTGACAGTACCCAGCATCATAGGTCAACACCAGATCACATTCCCTCAGCTCCTGCCTCTCCACACCTCCCAGCACCTGACTCACTGATATCAAATCCAATAAGGATATTGAGATGTTATTAATACTGTTTATTTCCAAGCTCTTTAGGGGTCTCTTCTTCATTCCTTTCTCTCTTAATGAAGTGTTAAGTGCTACGTCTGATGTTGCTACTGAACCTGTCAACATCTGTGATAAAGTCCACGTTTCCCAGCCGTCTTTATTAACGGGAGAAGGGTGTTCTCTCTGTTGTGTTGTAGTTGTTACGTGAAGAGGACCTGGGTCTGCCACCACTCTAACTCCAAGGTAAGGTAAAGGACTCCTGTGATAGGTCTCGTTACTTGAGGTTGTCCTTGCACCATCTGACTGGCTTTCCCCAGATGCTGAAAACGTCAGGACCAACGTCCGTATCATCCACTGAGGTCCCATTGTCTGTTTGCCTGAAGCAAGAGAAACTGTACATTGTACTTTACTAGTAAAGTATCTTTAAGACTATGAACTTTTGGTTTCCATTAGCATTACGTAATGACATATGCACTTCTTTCACAACGGTATATATATTCACCATAAATCTGCATTAATAATAATGGGTCCCTTACCGAAAAGCACATTATTTTTTTACACATTTGGTCATACTAAAACACGTTAGCTTGGTAGCACCAAGAACAAACGAAAAAGACCTCATTCGCTCATATGTATTCTCTATTTGTCATGTGCAATGGTTCGAAACCACAGCCCCTTCCCTGACCACAACCAAACTCCAAAGGATTGGCCATCAGTTCTTGATGCTACCTTTCCTTGCAGAAACTAGCGTAAACGTATGAAACAATATGAAAAAAATCTATCTAAAAAATTTATAATACTTTGTGGCTGTTTCCTCCGTCACCGAAGAAGTGCAAAGAAGCAAAAGAAAGGATGGCCCACATAAATGTATATGCATACACGTCCACACACGCACATATACATACATATACATTTAAACTCATACATATATATACGTATATATGTATATATATTCTTTTTTTTTTTTTTATACTTTGTCGCTGTCTCCCGCGTTTGCGAGGTAGCGCAAGGAAACAGACGAAAGAAATGGCCCAACCCCCCCATACACATGTATATACACACGTCCACACACGCAAATATACATACCTACACAGCTTTCCATGGTTTACCCCAGACGCCTCATATGCCTTGATTCAATCCACTGACAGCACGTCAACCCCGGTATATCACATCGCTCCAATTCACTCTATTCCTTGCCCTCCTTTCACCCTCCTGCATGTTCAGGCCCCGATCACACAAAATCTTTTTCACTCCATCTTTCCACCTCCAATTTGGTCTTACTCTTCTTCTTGCTCCCTCCACCTCCGACACATATATCCTCTTGTTCAATCTTTCCTCACTCATCCTCTCCATGTGCCCAAACCACTTCAAAACACCCTCTTCTGCTCTCTCAACCACGCTCTTTTTATTTCCACACATCTCTCTTACCTTTACGTTACTCACTCGATCAGACCACCTCACACCACACATTGTCCTCAAACATCTCATTTCCAGCACATCCATCCTCCTGCGCACAACTCTATCCATAGCCCACGACTCGCAACCATACAACATTGTTGGAACCACTATTCCTTCAAACATACCCATTTTTGCTTTCCGAGATAATGTTCTCGACTTCCACACATTCTTCAAGGCCCACAGAATTTTCGCCCCCTCCCCCACCCTATGATCCACTTCCGCTTCCATGATTCCATCCGCTGCCAGATCCACTCCCAGATATCTAAAACACTTCACTTCCTCCAGTTTTTCTCCATTCAAACTCACCTCCCAATTGACTTGACCCTCAACCCTACTGTACCTAATAACCTTGCTCTTATTCACATTTACTCTTAACTTTCTTCTTCCACACACTTTACCAAACTCAGTCACCAGCTTCTGCAGTTTCTCACATGAATCAGCCACCAGCGCTGTATCATCAGCGAACAACAACTGACTCACTTCCCAAGCTCTCTCATCCCCAACAGACTTCATACTTGCCCCTCTTTCCAAAACTCTTGCATTTATCTCCCTAACAACCCCATCCATAAACAAATTAAACAACCATGGAGACATCACACACCCCTGCCGCAAACCTACATTCACTGAGAACCAATCACTTTCCTCTCTTCCTACACGTACACATGCCTTACATCCTCGATAAAAACTTTTCACTGCTTCTAACAACTTTCCTCCCACACCATATATTCTTAATACCTTCCACAGAGCATCTCTATCAACTCTATCATATGCCTTCTCCAGATCCATAAATGCTACATACAAATCCATTTGCTTTTCTAAGTATTTCTCACATACATTCTTCAAAGCAAACACCTGATCCACACATCCTCTACCACTTCTGAAACCACACTGCCCTTCCCCAATCTGATGCTCTGTACATGCCTTCACCCTCTTAATCAATACCCTCCCATATAATTTACCAGGAATACTCAACAAACTTATACCTCTGTAATTTGAGCACTCACTCTTATCCCCTTTGCCTTTGTACAATGGCACTATGCACGCATTCCGCCAATCCTCAGGCACCTCACCATGAGTCATACATACATTAAATAACCTTACCAACCAGTCAACAATACAGTCACCCCCTTTTTTAATAAATTCCACTGCAATATCATCCAAACCTGCTGCCTTGCCGGCTTTCATCTTCCGCAAAGCTTTCACTACCTCTTCTCTGTTTACCAAATCATTTTCCCTAACCCTCTCACTTTGCACACCACCTCGACCAAAACACCCTATATCTGCCACTCTATCATCAAACACATTCAACAAACCTTCAAAATACTCACTCCATCTCCTTCTCACATCACCACTACTTGTTATCACCTCCCCATTTGCGCTCTTCAGTGAAGTTCCCATTTGCTCCCTTGTCTTACGCACTTTATTTACCTCCTTCCAGAACATCTTTTTATTCTCCCTAAAATTTAATGATACTCTCTCACCTCAACTCTCATTTGCCCTTTTTTCACCTCTTGCACCTTTCTCTTGACCTCCTGTCTCTTTCTTTTATACATCTCCCACTCAATTGCATTTTTTCCCTGCAAAAATCGTCCAAATGCCTCTCTCTTCTCTTTCACTAATACTCTTATTTCTTCATCCCACCTCCCACTCTTCTCATGCCACAAGCATCTTTTGCGCAATCCATCACTGATTCCCTAAATACATCCCATTCCTCCCCCACTCCCCTTGCTTGCATTGTTCTCACCTTTTTCCATTCTGTACTCAGTCTCTCAGTGGATGTAACCAAGATGTGAAGACCCTTACTGGAAAAATTCACTCTTGAAGTAGAACCTTCAGACACAATTGAAAATGTGAAGGAAAATAGTGAAATTGGAGAAAAATGTAGCTTAGACATTGAAGCTTATTGATACAGTGGTTAAATTGATGAGAACTGCTATTGACGTTTGTGTAAATAAATTATACATTTCCTTTTTTCCATAGCCAGAGGTTGAACCATTATGTGATATTCATTTTTTTTCATTCATTTCAAGCTAGAAGTTTCAGTTTTCTAAATTGTTTCTTACATTTTTCATATGTATATATATGTATGTGTGTGTGTGTGTGTATATGTGCGTATGTATGTGTATGTGTGTGTATGTGTATATGTATATATATATATATGTATATTATCCCTGGGGATAGGGGTGAAAGAATACTTCCCACGTATTCCTTGCGTGTCGTAGAAAGCGACTAGAGGGGACGGGAGCGGGGGGCCAGAAATCCTCCCCTCCTTGTATTAACTTTCTAAAATGGGAAACAGAAGAAGGAGTCACGCGGGGAGTGCTCATCCTCCTCGAAGGCTCAGAGTGGGGTGCCTAAATGTGTGTGGATGTAACCAAGATGTGAAAAAAGGAGAGATAGGTAGTATGTTTGAGGAAAGGAACCTGGATGTTTTGGCTCTGAGTCAAACGAAGCTCAAGGGTAAAGGGGAAGAGTGGTTTGGGAATGTCTGGGTAGTAAAGTCAGGGGTTAGTGAGAGGACAAGAGCAAGGGAAGGAGTAGCAATACTCCTGAAACAGGAGTTGTGGGAGTATGTGATAGAGTGTAAGAAAGTAAATTCTCGATTAATATGGGTAAAACTGAAAGTTGATGGAGAGAGGTGGATGATTATTGGTGCATATGCACCTGGGCATGAGAAGAAAGATCAAGAGAGGCAAGTGTTTTGGGAGCAGCTGAATGAGTGTGTTAGTGGTTTTCATGCACGAGACCGGGTTATAGTGATGGGTGATTTGAATGCAAAGGTGAGTAATGTGGCAGTTGAGGAAATAATTGGTATACATGGGGTGTTCAGTGTTGTAAATGGAAATGGTGAAGAGCTTGTAGATTTATGTGCTGAAAAAGGACTGATGATTGGGAATACCTGGTTTAAAAAGCGAGATATACATAAGTATACTTATGTAAGTAGGAGAGATGGCCAGAGAGCGTTATTGGATTACGTGTTAATTGACAGGCGTGCGAAAGAGAGACTTTTGGATGTTAATGTGCTGAGAGGTGCAACTGGAGGGATGTCTGATCATTATCTTGTGGAGGCTGAGGTGAAGATTTGTATGGGTTTTCAGAAAAGAAGAGTGAATGTTGGGGTGAAGAGGGTGGTGAGAGTAAGTGAGCTTGAGAAGGAGACCTGTGTGAGGAAGTACCAGGAGAGACTGAGTACAGAATGGAAAAAGGTATATATATATATATATATATATATATATATATATATATATATATATATATATATATATATATATATATATATATATATATATATATATATATATATATATATATATATATATATATATATATATATATATATATATATATATATATATATATATATATATATATATATATATATATATATATATATATATATATATATATATATATATATATATATATATATATATATATATATATATATATATATATATATATATATATATATATATATATATATATATATATATATATATATATATATATATATATATATATATATATATATATATATATATATATATATATATATATATATATATATATATATATATATATATATATATATATATATATATATATATATATATATATATATATATATATATATATATATATATATATATATATATATATATATATATATATATATATATATATATATATATATATATATATATATATATATATATATATATATATATATATATATATATATATATATATATATATATATATATATATATATATATATATATATATATATATTATATATATATATATATATATATATATATATATATATATATATATATATATATATATATATATATATATATATATATATATATATATATATATATATATATATATATATATATATATATATATATATATATATATATATATATATATATATATATATATATATATATATATATATATATATATATATATATATATATATATATATATATATATATATATATATATATATATATATATATATATATATATATATATATATATATATATATATATATATATATATATATATATATATATATATATATATATATATATATATATATATATATATATATATATATATATATATATATATATATATATAAATAGATATATATATATATACATATATATATATATATACATATATATATATATATATATATATATATATATATATGTATATATATATATATATATATATATATATATATATATATCTTTTTTTTTTTTTTTTTTGCTTTGTCGCTGTCTCCCGCGTTTGCGAGGTAGCGCAAGGAAAAAGACGAAAGAAATGGCCCAACCCACCCCCATACACATATATATACATACGTCCACACACGCAAATATACATACCTACACAGCTTTCCATGGTTTACCCCAGACGCTTCACATGCTCTGATTCAATCCATTGACAGCACGTCAACCCAGGTATACCACATCGATCCAATTCACTCTATTCCTTGCCCTCCTTTCACCCTCCTGCATGTTCAAGCCCCGATCACTCAAAATCTTTTCACTCCATCTTTCAATCTCCAATTTGGTCTCCCACTTCTCCTCGTTCCCTCCACCTCCGACACATATATCCTCTTGGTCAATCTTTCCTCACTCATTCTCTCCATGGGCCCAAACCATTTCGAAACACCCTCTTCTGCTCTCTCAACCACGCTCTTTTTATTTCCACAACTCTCTCTTACCCTTACGTTACTTACTCGATCAAACCACCTCACACCATATATTGTCCTCAAACATCTCATTTCCAACACATCCATCTTCCTGCGCACAACTCTATCCATAGCCCACGCCTCGCAACCATACAACATTGTTGGAAACACTATTCCTTCAAACATACCCATTTTTGCTTGCCAAGATAATGTTCTTGACTTCCACACATTCTTCAAGGCTCCCAGGATTTTCGCCCCCTCCCCCACCCTATGATCCACTTCTGCTTCCATGGTTCCATCCGCTGCCAGATCCACTCCCAAATATCTAAAACACTTTACTTCCTCCAGTTTTTCTCCATTCAAACTTACCTCCCAATTGACTTGACCCTCAACCCTACTGTACCTAATAACTTTGCTCTTATTCACATTTACTCTTAACTTTCTTCTTTCACACACTTTACCAAAGTCAGTCACCAGCTTCTGCAGTTTCTCATATGAATCAGCCACCAGCGCTGTATCATCAGCGAACAACAACTGACTCACTTCCCAAGCTCTCTCATCCCCAACAGACTTCATACTTGCCCCTCTTTCGAAAACTCTTGCATTTACCTCCCTAACAAACCCATCCATAAACAAATTAAACAACCATGGAGACATCACACACCCCTGCCGCAAACCTACATTCACTGAGAACCAATCACTTTCCTCTCTTCCTACACGTACACATGCCTTACATCCTCGATAAAAACTTTTCACTGCTTCTAACAACTTGCCTCCCACACCAAATATTCTTAATACCTTCCACAGAGCATCTCTATCAACTCTATCATATGCCTTCTCCAGATCCATAAATGCTACATACAAATCAATTTGCTTTTCTAAGTATTTTTCACATACATTCCTCAAAGCAAACACCTGATCCACACATCCTCTACCACTTCTGAAACCACACTGCTCTTCCCCAATCTGATGCTCTGTACATGCCTTCACCCTCTCAATCAATACCCTCCCATATAATTTACCAGGAATACACAACAAACTTATACCTCTGTAATTTGAGCACTCACTCTTATCCCCTTTGCCTTTGTACAATGGCACTATGCACGCATTCCGCCAATCCTCAGGCACCTCACCATGAGTCATACATACATTAAATAACCTTACCAACCAGTCAATAATACAGTCACCCCCTTTCTTAATAAATTCCACTGCAATACCATCCAAACCTGATGCCTTGCTGGCCTTCATCTTACGCAAAGCTTTTACTACCTCTTCTCTGTTTACCAAATCATTTTCCCTAACCCTCTCACTTTGCACACCACCTCGACCAAAACACCCTATATCTGCCACTCTATCATCAAACACATTCAACAAACCTTCAAAATACTCACTCCATCTCCTTCTCACATCACCACTACTTGTTATCACCTCCCCATTTCCTCCCTTCACTGAAGTTCCCATTGCTCCATTGTCTTACGCACTTTATTTACCTCCTTCCAGAACATCTTTTTATTTTCCCTAAAATTTAATGATACTCTCTCACCCCAACTCTCATTTGCCCTCTTTTTCACCTCTAGCACCTTTCTCTTGACCTCCTGTCTCTTTCTTTTATATATCTCCCACTCAATTACATTTTTTCCCTGCAAAAATCGTCCAAAAGCCTATCTTTTCTCTTTCACTAACAATCTTACTTCTTCATCCCACCACTCGCTACCCTTTCTAATTAACCCACCTCCCACTCTTCTCATGCCACAAGCATCTTTTGCGCAATCCAACACTGATTCCCAAAATACATCCCATATATATATATATATATATATATATATATATATATATATATATATATATATATATATATATATATATATATATATATATATATATACATATATATATATATATATATATATATATATATATATATATATATATATTTATATATATATATATATATATATATATATATATATATATATATATATATATATATATATATATATATATATATATATATATAGCTATATATATATTGTCATCATTATCATTTTACTTTGTCGCTGTCTCCCGCGTTAGCGAGGTAGCGCAAGGAAAAAGACAAAACAATGGCCCAACCCACCCACATATACATGTATATACATACAGGTCCACACACGCACATATACATACATATACATTTCAACTTATACATATATATATATATATATATATATATATATATATATATATATATATATATATATATATATATATATATATATATATATATATATATATATATATATATATATATATATATATATATATATATATATATATATATATATATATATACATATATATACATATATATATATATATACATATATATACATATATATATATATATATATACATATATATATATGTTTGAGGAAAGGAACCTGGATGTTTTGGCTCTGAGTGAAACGAAGCTCAAGGGTAAAGAGGAAGAGTGGTTTGGGAATGTCTGGGGAGTAAAGTCAGGGGTTAGTGAGAGGACAAGAGCAAGGGAAGGAGTAGCAATACTCCTGAAACAGGAGTTGTGGGAGTATGTGATAGAGTGTAAGAAAGTAAATTCTCGATTAATATGGGTACAACTGAAAGCTGATGGAGAGAGGTGGGTGATTATTGGTGCTTATGCACCTGGGCATGAGAAGAAAGATCATGAGAGGCAAGTGTTTTGGGAGCAGCTGAATGAGTGTGTTAGTGGTTTTGATGCACGAGACCGGGTTATAGTGATGGGTGATTTGAATGCAAAGGTGAGTAATGTGGCAGTTGAGGGAATAATTGGTATACATGGGGTGTTCAGTGTTGTAAATGGAAATGGTGAAGAGCTTGTAGATTTATGTGCTGAAAAAGGACTGATGATTGGGAATACCTGGTTGAAAAAGCGAGATATACATAAGTATACTTATGTAAGTAGGAGAGATGGCCAGAGAGCGTTATTGGATTACGTGTTAATTGACAGGCGTGCGAAAGAGAGACTTTTGGATGTTAATGTGCTGAGAGGTGCAACTGGAGGGATATCTGATCATTATCTTCTGGAGGCTAAGGCGAAGATTTGTATGGGTTTTCAGAAAAGAAGAGTGAATGTTGGGGTGAAGAGGGTGGTGAGAGTAAGTGAGCTTGAGAAGGAGACCTGTGTGAGGAAGTACCAGGAGAGACTGAGTACAGAATGGAAAAAGGTGAGAACAATGGAAGTAAGGGGAGTGGGGGAGGAATGGGATGTATTTAGGGAATCAGTAATGGATTGCGCAAAAGATGCTTGTGGCATGAGAAGAGTGGGAGGTGGGTTGATTAGAAAGGGTAGTGAGTGGTGGGATGAAGAAGTAAGAGTATTAGTGAAAGAGAAGAGAGAGGCATTTGGACGATTTTTGCAGGGAAAAAATGCAATTGAGTGGGAGATGTATAAAAGAAAGAGACAGGAGGTCAAGAGAAAGGTGCAAGAGGTGAAAAAAAGGGCAAATGAGAGTTTGGGTGAGAGAGTATCATTAAATTTTAGGGAGAATAAAAAGATGTTCTGGAAGGAGGTAAATAAAGTGCGTAAGACAAGGGAGCAAATGGGAACTTCAGTGAAGGGCGCAAATGGGGAGGTGATAACAAGTAGTGGTGATGTGAGAAGGAGATGGAGTGAGTATTTCGAAGGTTTGTTGAATGTGTTTGATGATAGAGTGGCAGATATAGGGTGTTTTGGTCGAGGTGGTGTGCAAAGTGAGAGGGTTAGGGAAAATGATTTGGTAAACAGAGAAGAGGTAGTGAAAGCTTTGCGGAAGATGAAAGCCGGCAAGGCAGCAGGTTTGGATGGTATTGCAGTGGAATTTATCAAAAAAGGGGGTGACTGTATTGTTGACTGGTTGGTAAGGTTATTTAATGTATGTATGACTCATGGTGAGGTGCCTGAGGATTGGCGGAATGCGTGCATAGTGCCATTGTACAAAGGCAAAGGGGATAAGAGTGAGTGCTCAAATTACAGAGGTATAAGTTTGTTGAGTATTCCTGGTAAATTATATGGGAGGGTATTGATTGAGAGGGTGAAGGCATGTACAGAGCATCAGATTGGGGAAGAGCAGTGTGGTTTCAGAAGTGGTAGAGGATGTGTGGATCAGGTGTTTGCTTTGAAGAATGTATGTGAGAAATACTTAGAAAAGCAAATAGATTTGTATGTAGCATTTATTTTATCTGGAGAAGGCATATGATAGAGTTAATAGGGATGCTCTGTGGAAGGTATTAAGAATATATGGTGTGGGGGGGAAAGTTGTTAGAAGCAGTGAAAAGTTTTTATCGAGGATGTAAGGCATGTGTACGTGTAGGAAGAGAGGAAAGTGATTGGTTCTCAGTGAATGTAGGTTTGCGGCAGGGGTGTGTGATGTCTCCATGGTTGTTTAATTTGTTTATGGATGGGGTTGTTAGGGAGGTAAATGCAAGAGTTTTGGAAAGAGGGGCAAGTATGAAGTCTGTTGGGGATGAGAGAGCTTGGGAAGTGAGTCAGTTGTTGTTCGCTGATGACACAGCGCTGGTGGCTGATTCATGTGAGAAACTGCAGAAGCTGGTGACTGAGTTTGATAAAGTGTGTGGAAGAAGAAAGTTAAGAGTAAATGTGAATAAGAGCAAGGTTATTAGGTACAGTAGGGTTGAGGGTCAAGTCAATTGGGAGGTGAGTTTGAATGGAGAAAAACTGGAGGAAGTGAAGTGTTTTAGATATCTGGGAGTGGATCTGGCAGCGGATGGAACCATGGAAGCGGAAGTGGATCATAGGGTGGGGGAGGGGGCGAAAATTCTGTGGGCCTTGAAGAATGTGTGGAAGTCGAGAACATTATCTCGGAAAGCAAAAATGGGTATGTTTGAAGGAATAGTGGTTCCAGCAATGTTGTATGGTTGCGAGGCGTGGGCTATGGATAGAGTTGTGTGCAGGAGGATGGATGTGCTGGAAATGAGATGTTTGAGGACAATGTGTGGTGTGAGGTGGTTTGATCGAGTGAGTAACGTAAGGGTAAGAGAGATGTGTGGAAATAAAAAGAGCGTGGTTGAGAGAGCAGAAGAGGGTGTTTTGAAGTGGTTTGGGCACATGGAGAGGATGAGTGAGGAAAGATTGACCAAGAGGATATATGTGTCGGAGGTGGAGGGAATGAGGAGAAGTGGGAGACCAAATTGGAGGTGGAAAGATGGAGTGAAAAAGATTTTGTGTGATCGGGGCCTGAACATGCAGGAGGGTGAAAGGAGGGCAAGGAATAGAGTGAATTGGAGCGATGTGGTATAACGGGGCTGACGTGATGTCAGAGGATTGAATCAAGGCATGTGAAGCGTCTGGGGTAAACCATGGAAAGCTGTGTAGGTATGTATATTTGTGTGTGTGGACGTATGTATATACATGTGTATGGGGGGGGGGGGTGGGGCCATTTCTTTCGTCTGTTTCCTTGCGCTACCTCGCAAACGCGGGAGACAGCGACAAAGTATAAAAATATATATATATATATATATATATATATATATATATATATATATATATATATATATATATATATATATATATATATATATATATATATGGGATGTATTTAGGGAATCAGTGATAGATTGCGCAAAAGATGCTTGTGGCATGAGAAGAGTGGGAGGTGGGTTAATTAGATAGGGTAGCGAGAGGTGGGATGAAAAAAAAAAATATATATATATATATATATATATATATATATATATATATATATATATATATATATATATATATATATATTTTTTTTTTTTTTTCTTTTTTTTCTTGCTTTGTCGCTGTCTCCCGCGTTTGCGAAGAAGCGCAAGGAAACAGACGGAAGAAATGGCCCAACCCACCCCCATACACATGTATATACATACGTCCACACACGTAAATATACATACCTACACAGCTTTCCATGGTTTCCCCCAGACGCTTCACATGCCTTGATTCAATCCATTGACAGCACGTCAACCCAGGTATACCACATCGATGCAATTCACTCTATTCCTCGCCTTCCTTTCACCCTCCTGCATGTTAGGGCCCCGATCACTCAAAATCTTTTTCACTCCATCTTTCCACCTCCAGTTTGGTCTCCCGCTTCTCATCGTTCCCTCCACCACCGACATATATATCCTCTTGGTCAATCTTTCCGCACTCATTCTCTCCATGTTCCCAAACCATTTCAAAACACCATTTTCTGCTCTCTCAACCACGCTCTTTTTATTTCCACACATCTCTCTTACCCTTACGTTACTTACTCGATCAAACCACCTCACACCACACATTGTCCTCAAACATCTCATTTCCAGCACATCCACCCTCCTGCGCACAACTTTATCCATAGCCCACGCTTCGAAACCATACAACATTGTTGGAACCATTATTCCTTCAAAGATACCCATTTTTGCTTTCCGAGATAATGTTCTCGACTTCCACACATTCTTCAAGGCTCCCAGGATTTTCGCCCCCTCCCCCACCCTATGATCCACTTCCGCTTCCATGGTTCCATCTGCTGACAGATCCACTCCCAGATATCTAAAACACTTTACTTCCTCCAGTTTTTCTCCATTCAAACTTACCTCCCAATTGACTTGACCCTCAACCCTACTGTACCTAATAACCATGCTCTTATTCACATTTACTCTTAACTTTCTTCTTTCACACACTTTACCAAACTCAGTCACTAGCTTCTGCAGTTTCTCACATGAATCAGCCACCAGCGCTGTATCATCAGCGAACAACAACTGACTCACTTCCCAAGGTCTCTCATCCCCAACAGACTTCATACTTGCCCCTCTTTCCAAAACTCTTGCATTCACCTCCCTAACAACCCCATCCATAAACAAATTAAACAACCATGGAGACATCACACACCCCTGCCGCAAACCTACATTCACTGAGAACCAATCACTTTCCTCTCTTCCTACACGTATACATGCCTTACATCCTCGATAAAAACTTTTCACTGTTTCTAACAACTTGCCTCCCACACCATATATTCTTAATACCTTCCACAGAGCATCTCTATCAACTCTATCATATGCCTTCTCCAGATCCATAAATGCTACATACAAATCCATTTGCTTTTCTAAGTATTTCTCACATACATTCCTCAAAGCAAACACCTGATCCACACATCCTCTACCACTTCTGAAACCACAGTGCTCTTCCCCAATCTGATGCTCTGTACATGCCTTCACCCTCTCAATCAATACCCTCCCATATATTTTACCAGGAATACTCAACAAACTTATACCTCTGTAATTTGAGCACTCACTCTTATCCCCTTTGCCTTTGTACAATGGCACTATGCACGCATTCCGCCAATCCTCAGGCACCTCACCATGAGTCATTCATACATTAAATAACCTTACCAACCAGTCAATAATACAGTCACCCCCTTTTTTAATAAATTCCACTGCAATACCATCCAAACCTGCTGCCTTGCCGGCTTTCATCTTCCGCAAAGCTTTTACTACCTCTTCTCTGTTTACGAAATCATTTTCCCTAACCCTCTCAATTTGCACACCACCTCGACCAAAACACCCTATATCTGCCACTCTATCATTAAACACATTCAACAAACCTTCAAAATACTCACTCCATCTCCTTCTCACATCACCACTACTTGTTATCACCTCCCCATTTGCGCCCTTCACTGAAGTTCCCATTTGCTCCCTTGTCTTAGCACTTTATTTACCTCCTTCCAGAAGATCTTTTTATTCTCCCTAAAATTTAATGATACTCTCTCACCCAAACTCTCATTTGCCCTCTTTTTCACGTCTTGCACCTTTCTCTTGACCTCCTGTCTCTTTCTTTTATACATCTCCCATTCAGTTGCATTTTCTCCCAGCAAAAATCGTCCAAATGCCTCTCTCTTCTCTTTCACTAATAATCTTATTTCTTCATCCCACCACTCACTACTCTTTCTGATTAACACACCTCCCACTCTTCTCATGCCACAAGCATCTTTTGCGCAATCCATCACTGATTCCCTAAATACATCCCATATATATATATATATATATATATATATATATATATATATATATATATATTTTTTTTTTTTCATACTATTCGCTATTTCCCGCGATAGCGAGGTAGCGTTAAGAACAGAGGACTGGGCCTTTGAGGGAATATCCTCACCTGGACCTCTTTTCTGTTCCTTCTTTTGAAAAAAAAAAAATATATATACATATATATATATATATATATATATATATATATATATATATATATATATATATATATATATATATATATATATATATATATATATATATATATATATATATATGCATATATATGCATATATATATATATATATATATATATATATATATATATATATATATATATATATATATATATATATATATATATATATATATATATATATATATATATATAAATATATATATATATATATATATATATATATATATATATATATATATATATATATATATACATATATATATATATATATATATATATATATATATATGCATATATATATTTATATATATATATATATATATATATATATATATATATATATATATATATATATATATATATATATATATATATATATATATATATATATATATATATATATATATATATATATATATATATATATTACAATCATTATCATTTTGTTTTGTCGCTGTCTCCCGCGTTAGCGAGGTAGCGCAAGGAAACAGACAAAAGAATGGCCCAACCCACTCACATACAAATGTATATACATACACGTCTAATATACATACCTATACATCTCAAAGTACACATATATATACACACACAGACATATATATATATATATATATATATATATATATATATATATATATATATATATATATATATATACATATATATATATATATATATATATATATATATATATATATATATATATATATATATATATATATATATATATATATATATATATATATATATATATATATATACACATGTACATAATTCATACTGTCTGCCTATATCTATTTCCATCGCCATCTCGCCAAACATGGAATAACCAACCCCTCTCCCCTCATGTGTGCCACGTAGCGCTAGGAAAAGACAAAAAATGCCCCATTCCTTCACGCTCATTCTCTGGCTGTCATGTAATAATGCCCGAAACCACAGCTCCCTTTCTACATCCAGGCCCCACAGAACTTTATATGGTTTACCCCAGACTCTTCACATGCCCTGGTTCAATCCATTGCCAGCACGTCGACCCCGGTATACCACATCGTTCCAATTCACTCTATTCCTTGCACGCCTTTCACCCTCCTGCATGTTCAGGCCCCGATCACTCAAAATCTTTTTCACTCCATCTTTCCACCTCCAATTTGGTCTCCCACTTCTCCACGTTCCCTTCACCTCTGACACATATATCCTCTTGGTCAATCTTTCCTCACTCATTCCCTCCATGTATATATATATATATATATATATATATATATATATATATATATATATATATATATATATATATATATATATATGGGAAGTGAGTCAGTTGTTGTTCGCTGATGATACAGCGCTGGTGGCTGATTCATGTGAGAAACTGCAGAAGCTGGTAACTGAGTTTGGTAAAGTGTGTGAAAGAAGAAAGTTAAGAGTAAATGTGAATAAGAGCAAGGTTATTAGGTACAGTAGGGTTGAGGGTCAAGTCAATTGGGAGGTGAGTTTGAATGGAGAAAAACTGGAGGAAGTGAAGTGTTTTAGATATCTGGGAGTGGATCTGGCAGCGGATGGAACCATGGAAGCGGAAGTGGATCATAGGGTGGGGGAGGGGGCGAAAATTCTGGGAGCCTTGATGAATGTGTGGAAGTCGAGAACATTATCTCGGAAAGCAAAAATGGGTATGTTTGAAGGAATTGTGGTTCCAACAATGTTGTATGGTTGCGAGGCGTGGACTATGGATAGAGTTGTGCGCAAGAGGATGGATGTGCTGGGAATGAGATGTCTGAGGACAATGTGTGGTGTGAGGTGGTTTGATCGAGTAAGTAACGTAAGGGTAAGAGAGATGTGTGGAAATAAAAAGAGCGTGTTTGAGAGAGCAGAATCGGGTGTTTTGAAATGGTTTGGTCACATGGAGAGAATGAGTGAGGAAAGATTGACCAAGAGGATATATGTGTCGGAGGTGGAGGGAACGAGGAGAAGAGGGAGACCAAATTGGAGGTGGAAAGATGGAGTGAAAAAGATTTTGTGTGATCGGGGCCTGAACATGCAGGAGGGTGAAAGGAGGGCAAAGAATAGAGTGAATTGGAGAGATGTGGTATACCGGGGTTGACGTGCTGTCAGTGGATTGAATCAAGGCATGTGTATGGGGGTGGGTTGGGCCATTTCTTTCGTCTGTTTCCTTGCGCTACCTCGCAAACGCGGGAGACAGCGACAAAGCAAAAAAAAAAAAAAATGAATATATATATTTATATATATGTTCTTCATTCATCGTCAATATATTCTTCAAATAAATGAGTCGTTTTAGGAGACTCAGTATGAAAAGCAACCTATCAGAATAATATAGCATCTTCCATATTCTCTTACACAGCAGTTCATTAAACAGTGTGATCAATCGACAGAAAATTTGAAGACAAGACACAATCTTCAGGGGTCGCTATTCTTCCAGTGTCTGTAACTGGTCTAAATGATCATGGACAAGTGAGTCTTCCTGCTACGCAGACAGTGAAGGATGGAAATTTTACATTGCACTACCTGAAAGGTCTGGTTAACTTCCATATCATCCGACAGCTTAAATCCAGAAAGGTGGCTGAGGTGGCGCCTGAACGACTACTTCCTTCTTATTCTAAAGCCACTAGCAGGGGATATGCTGTACAGGGAATACCTGAGTAGAGACCATGATGGCCTGAACTTGTGTCGGTGAATACGCGTCTCCAGCAAGATTTTTAGGAACGAAGCAATGTTGACTCGAAGGCATAACTGATGGTCTGGATGCTTGGTGACGAATGCGCTCAGTGGAGTTATGATGTTTGGGCTCTGTAGGGGACACTGAGTAGGCGCTCCCATAAAGCCATTAAAGTGACACCAAACCAGGCTCTAACTGAACACAGACCTCGTGTGGTTTAGCCGTTGGCGTTGCTGACCGTTAAGGGCATTCACGGGCCGTCCGGGGTCGAGCCCCCTTACTGCTACTGGAAATAACAGCATATCGCATGATTCAAGTGAAAAACTCCGCTTTTCATGTAGATTTTCTGATCAATTTTGTTTTTGATGCCATTGAGCAGGATGTCAGAAGTGAGTTCTGGCTGCTAATCCTTAACTTCATCGAAGATGAAGTTTTATCACCAATCTTTTTCAGGATCTTGAGATGTTCTCGTATGTGATGATAGTTGTTTATGTATGGATTCAGATTGACTTCCTGGTTCACCAAAAAGTATTGCAAAATAATAATACCTGGACAAATATCATTTCTGTAGATATCATATCAATTTTTGGATAGAAAATCTCTTCTCTACAAAATAAAGCGATCAGAAAATACTACAAATTATTTTTTCTGTTATTTACCGTAACGTACTCCTTAATTTTTGTCTAATATCTGAAAATAAATCTAAATATTTTTCGATATATAATTATATCTTTCGCAGTCACCCATAACGGGTCTTAACGTCTATATTTTTTTCATTGAATAATTTAGAATTTTTTTTCTAAAGAAGAAATTATTGACACATGAAGAGATTATATCCTGTAAGACAATAATTCTATGATAATTCAAGAAACTTCAATGAAATCTAAAATTAAAGCAAACCAATGATGTGCATTTGATCATACTCAGTGTCGCGCTGCCTGGGGAACTTTCAGAAATAATGTTGTCTGTGGAGGTGGTAACGTACCAGCTGCAGTGGTGGCGAGAGAGTCAGGTGGTGGCTATCACTCACCAGCTGTGGAGGTAGTAACTTACCTGCTGCAGTGGTGGGGAGAAAGTCGTGGTGAGTGTTGGCCACCAGCTGAGGTCAGACTGCACCACATAACTCGCCCGCGCCTCACTAAGTAGTAAACAAAGGTTGCCAAACCAAGGGTTCTCATTCTCCTCCCACCAACCAGGAGATCCACACAAATGTTGTCTCTCATGAGTCAATTATCTTAGTATTCTGATATGAGAGAGAGAGAGAGAGAGAGAGAGAGAGAGAGAGAGAGAGAGAGAGAGAGAGAGAGAGAGAGAGAGAGAGAGAGAGAGAGAGAGAGAGAGAGAGAGAGAGAGAGAGAGAGAGAGCGGACAAAACATGGGAACACTTGAGAATCATGATCTCATTAGGAATTCTCAACATGAGTTTACAAAAGGGAAGTCATGTCTCAGTAACCTTTTCTCCTTTAATGAAGTGTTTGAAACTGTTGATCAGGGTAAGAGTTATGATATTGTTTACTTATATTCAAGTAAGGCTTTTGACAGAGTACCGCATGAACGTCTGATTAGAAATATAGCGGTATCGGGGGTTGTTTATTTAATTGGATTAGGGCGTGGCTCACTGACAGTAAACAGAGGGTATGTTTCAACAGATTGGGGCGATGTAGTCAGTGGTGTTCCTTAAGGGTCAGTCTTAGGACCGCTCTTCTTCGTTAAATATATTGACGATTCGGATATGGAAATAACCAGTATATTCGCTGATGATTGAAAATAGGAGCCGTATTTGACAGATGAAGATTCAGGGAATCTGCAGAGGAACTTAAAAGATCATCAGAATAGGTGGATATTTGGAAATGGAATTCATTATAGATAAATACACAACACTTAGTGTGGGTAAAGACAGGAACACTGATTACAAACTGGATAATATCATTATTGGAATAACAGAATGGGAAAGAGATTTAGGAGTAATGGAGCACAAGGAACTTAAGCCGTGGCAACAATGTATAAAAGTGTGTGATAAGGCTAGTAGGATGTTAGGTTTCATTAATAGGATTGTTAGCAATAAAACTCCTTCAGCATTATTGTAACTTTATCTTGCGTTGGTGAGACCACATTTGGATTATTCTGTACAGTTTTGGGCTCCACACTATGCAGTTGATATAGATTTTTTAGAGAGGAGTACAAAGGCGACTGACAATAATGATCCATGGAAATAAAAACCTCACTTATGAAGAAAGGCTAAAAAGACTGAACTCATGCTCATTTGAGAGGAGGGCTAGAGGGGTTATGATTGAAGTTTTTAAACAGGTGAAGGGCAGTGATAAGAGTAACATGAATAAAGTTCTTACAATGGTGCCACCGGACACGACAAGAAATAACGGATTGAAATTAGAAAAAAAAAGATTCGGTCGGATGTTCGTTCGGAAATAGGGTAGTAGATTTATGGAACAAGCTGCCAAGTACAGTGGTGGAAGCTAGGTCTTCAGGTGGCTTTAAACGAAGGTTGGATGTGTTTATGGGTTCAGGCGGTTGGTTGTAAGGTGGACAGACTCAGGACCTGCCTAGCATGGGCCAATAGGCCTCTTGTAATGTCCTCACTTCTTATTTTCTTATGTTCTTCAGTTGCAATGAAAAGGTTAATGTGAGACAAAACAGTGAATTTACCCACGTATGTTATTAGTTGTGAAGTAAGCATATAGTAATGATAAAGTATATAATAATAATGGGTAATAAACTTAAGGTGTACTCACCAAATTTGCTTGATTCCTCGCCAATCATTTTCCATATTTTCTCTGTATAACTTCCTGTTGGCCATATCGAATGTCTCCTCATACCCACACACAGGTTCGATCAGCCTTTCGTCCATGATGCTAAACAATGAACTAAATGTGTTATCTACATGGACAAGGCGGCAACTGCAGAGCCGCGAGATGGACGGGTACTGTACGGGTCCTCGTTCACACGAATCATCAACCATCCGTTAGGCCGCCGTCAAACGGGCCAGAGTTTCTCAGAAGAAATTTGAGAGGTGTCGTTCGGCTGACGGACCGATGCCGCCGGCAACGTGACGGCTCGTGTGACCAGTTACATTAGGATGCATGTAAGAAATCTTGACGGCATCAGGACGGCGGCTTGCTTGTGGGAACCAACAAAGGGTTGTGTGGATCTGCCTTAACACGGTACTACAGCAGGCAGGGAGGGTAACAAACGCGATCATATCACTCAGGTCACTACGGGTGTGTCAGGTTATCAACCTTCATGCACAAGTCACTGCACAATATATGTTAGATGACGTTGTTTAAAGTAAATAATCCTCTATTAACAGTGGTATTCTTACCATCAGTCAGCTGAGTAAGAACCGATTCAAATAGGTTTCTATCTATAAAATTTTACACTTTATAATTGAAGAAGCTCTTCACCAATCATAGGATGCTAGTTTTCATTCATGTGAGCGAACACAGCACTAGATCGTTGACCAGTGCGTACAGAGTATTCATGTTGACTTACACGACATTTTAAGTCTTTACCTGTCTGTCCCAAGTAAAATGAATTACATCAAACATCCTAAGCAGTGTAATGATAGGTTCAAGAGGATTGTGATAGGGTGAACACGAATATTACTGGAAGACTTTCTATCATGTGTCACATTATCGTAATTGTCTCTACCCTTGGTCTTACATTTGTCCAGTACACGGGAAGGTTATCGAAGTTTCTTACCAATGGTATCAATATTAGTAAATTCCTCGTCCAGAAATTCTGGGCTGACAATTAGTAAAGTTCTTAGATACATGGAAGAAAATACAGACTGTTTGATACTAAATCTATAACCTGAGGGAAAGTGAAAATAGAACATTGCATCGGTTGACTTTCTGTAAATGTTATATTTAACAATACTCTTCCCTATGAATTAACATATCCAGGAATGGTAATTTTTTCATTATCTTCAATCTCCACAGTAAATTTGATAGACGGCTCTAAAGTAGTTAATTCTCTTAAGAAATGATTTTCATCCAAATGAGAAGACCATATACATAGAATATCACCAACATACCTATACCACCGTATTAAAGTGTTGATTATAGTAGGTACAAATCTCTTTTCAAAGAACTCAATATACAAATTGACAATAGAGGAGAGAAGGGGTTTCCCACACCCATGCCAAAAGTCTGCTGATAAATCTAATAACTGAAAGTGAATTTAAGTTCTTAATGCACAGGTTTACAAGTTTTACAGTGACATGTGATGGTAATTCCAGTTCATGGTCCTGGAGTTCTTCCGAAAGTTGATCAAGAAAATCATCAATTAGGACTTTGGTAAACAATGAGCAAACATCAAAACTTACGTTCTCCTCTGGCTGAACAGATACACTATATGGTTTTACAAAATATATACTTTCACTGCGTTTTCTTTTAACACCCTCACTTTACTTTTACTCGCATTTACATTCAATCTCCTTCTCTTACATACATCATAAAACATACCTAAAACCTTCTGCAACTCCCTTCACTCTCCGCAAACAACACAGTATCATACACAAACAGGCTTGCCACTAGCCACCATATCTCACAGCCACACTACATCTCTGCACCCCTTTTCACTAGTTTTGCTTTCATCTCTCTTATCACTCCATCCATATATAAATCAAAAAGCCACAGTAACATCATACAGACCTGCCTCACACCTACATGTATCCCAAAACTTTCTCTCAGCTCTGCTCCTCTGTAGAAGGCTTTTACACCATTCAGCAGTTGTTCCACTATACCATATATCCATATCACATCCCACAAAGCATTTCACTTGACTCTGTCATACGCTTTCTCCAGATCCATAAAAGCTGCATGCAACTTCTTACTTTTCGCTAAATACTTTTCCACGGTCATCTTTACTACAAAAATCTGATCCACACATCCTCTACTTTTCGTATGACCCCCTTGCTCAATTGATTCACTTGCACACACTTTTACTGATATACTTAACAGATTCGTTCTTCCGTAATTGCTACATACATTCTTTTCGTTTGAATAAAGGAACAATAACACTGTGTAACAAAACTCCTACTTTTTTGTTCGTGGATGATAAATGTTATTTTCTAATTGATTATGTCTAATAACTACAGAAAATTGCTATAGTTCCCTTGAAACTTTGCTTTGGTGATCAGGACAGTGATGTTTTGTAATTTACCTATTCTTCAAAACATTCCAGATAGATTTAGTGTTGAGTAACTGATATAGAACTTTCTAGAAGTTTCCAGTAATATAGACAGTAGTATAGATATAAGGGCCTTATGCCAACCAGTTCCTTTTTCTAAGATGGTATCGAGAGGCTGCAAGCATCTGGCAGATGCATTTTGCTATGTCTGCGGCCAATTTATGTAAACAAGAGGGAGAAAGTACTACGTAGAAACATCAGCTAAGATGTGCGAGGCCTACAAGGCATATTTCGGCATGCCTGTCCCCAGGGGGTCAAGACAAACTCTGGCCACCTCATTTCGCCTACGAGCACGGAACACAAACTCTGGAAGGTAAGATAGACAATTGTTGCTCGTTTGAATGGTGGAATTTTGTGTTATCAGATTTTCTTTTAAATTTTTGAAATTCAAAAATATTCAATTTAATTTATTTTATTTCAAATGTTATTGAACAAATATCATATACGGAATATGTTGAAAAAATCTCCTACAAATTAGTCATGGGTGAAATAAATTTAAAAACAAATATATGATTTATTTTCATAATTACCATTTATATTGATCTTCAGGATGGTACAGACGGGAAAAGAAAGCCATGAAGCTCGCAATCCCAAGATTTTGGCGGGAACTCACTGACCACTCCAGCAATTGCTACTTCTGCATGGTGAGCCTTCCAAACGTCGGACTGGCGAGAATGTACCTGCTGTTACGTATCCGGACCTTCACTGAACATAAAATTAGGTCATATGAAACAATTTGTCGCAGCGATAGATAAGGAGTCTGAAGCCTTCAAGTACCTTCAAGACTTCTCTAAGCTCTCTGAGGCAAAGGTCAAAGCCGATGTTTAATAACACTCTTGAAGTGGTTTTGAAAGACAGGAAAGATCTGGCTCATCAGTTTATTACCAAGGCTCCTCCTTTACCCATAAACCTACTAACCCAGTGAGACCAATCATAAATTCAGCAGGATGTGCCACTTACAAGTTATCTAAATGGCTGGTTAGAATCTTGTCTCCACCTCTAGAAAGCATTTCAGGCTTTCATACTGTTAACTCATATGATCTTGTGAACATCTCAATAGTGTATCTGTTCAGCCAGAGGAGAACGTTATAAGTTTTGATGTTTGCTCTTTGTTTACCAAAGTCCCAGTTGAAGATATTCTTGATCATCTTTCGGAAGAACTCCATGACCATAAACTGGAATTACCATGACATGTCACTGTAAAACCTGTAAACCTGTGCATTAAGAACAGTAAATTCACTTTCAATAATCAGTATTATCAGCAGACATTTGGTATGGCTATGGGGAACCCCTCGTCTCTTCGACTGTCAATTTGTATATGGCGTTCTTTGAAATGAAATTTGTACCTACCATAACCAACTCTGTGATACCGTGGTATAGGTATGTTAATGATATTTTATGTATATGGTCCTCACTCTCTTGGATGTAAAGGTATCCCTTAGTAAATTAATAATTTAGTGCCGTCCATCAAATTTCCTGTGGAGACTGAAGATAATGGAAAATTACCATTCCTGGATATGTTGATTCATAGGGAAGAGTATTGTTAGACATAACATCTACAGAAAGCCAACTGATACGAGTATTCTATGTTCACTTTCACTCAGGTCATAGACTTAGTATCAAGCAGTCTATATTTTCTTCTATGTATCTGAATTCAAGCTTTACGAATTGTCAACCTAGAATTTCTGGACGAGAAATTTAGTAATACTGATACCATCGGTAAGAAACGTTGCTGTCCTTCCCATGTACTGGACAAATGCAACACCACGGCTAGGAAGACTTGTTATGATAACGTGACAAATGATAGAAGGTTCTCCAGTGATATTATGTCTGTACCTTATCACAAACCTTTTGAACCAATCATTCCACTACTTAGGCTGTCTGATATAAAATTATCTTTCTCTTATGAGAACACTGTAAGGAAAACGTTGATTAAGAAAAGCCCAAATAATTACAATAGTATAGTTTATAGAATTCCTTGCAAAATACGTAGTTCATTTTACTTGGGTCAGACAGGTAAATACTCAGAATCTCGTATAATCAGCATAAATACTTTGTACGCAATGGTGAATGATCTGTGCTGTGTTCACTCACGTGAATGAAGACTAACATCCTATTGACTGGTCCAGAGATACTTCAATCATAAAATGTAAAAGTTTAATAAATAGAAACTCATTTCACTCTGTTCTTATACAGCTGACTGATGGTAAGAATATGAATATCAGTTGAGGATTATCTAGACGGGACATCATCTTACATACATTTCACAGTGACTTGTGCAAGAGGGTTGATGACCTGATGCAGCCATGGTAACCTGATTAGTATGGTCGAGTTTCTTACGTAACTGTCCTCTGACTCCACATACTACCCTAATTGCCTGCTTCAGTACCGTGTAAGATGTGACCTTGTTAATATTACTGGTGTCTTTATATATTTTCTTAATGTCTGTGATTTGTTACTATTTGCCTCTAAACATGTGTTGAAATACACGAAAGCGCTTGAGCAAATTTTCCTTCTTTGATTTTCCTTCGTGGTCTACAAGTTTATCTGTGATCGTTATAAGTCTGATCTTGAACACACACACACACACACATACACATACACATATATATATATATATATATATATATATATATATATATATATATATATATATATATATATATATATATATATATATATATATATATATATGTATATATATATACATATATATATATATATATATATATATATATATATATATATATATATATATATATATATATATATATATATATATATATATATATATATATATATATATATATATATATATATATATATATATATATATATATATATATTTGTTCATCATTTATTCTGCTTTGTCGCTGTCTCCCGCGTCAGCGAGGTAGCTCAAGGAAGCAGACGAAAGAATGGCCCTACCAACCTACATACACATGTATATACATACACGTCCACACACGCAAATATATATACCTACGTATCTCAACGTATACATATATATACACACACAGACATATACATATATACACATGCACATGATTCATACTGTCTGCCTTTATTGATTCTCATCGCGACCCCACCACACATGAAAATAACCACCCCCTCCCCCCAAATGCGCGCGAGGTAGCGCTAGGAAAAGACAACAAAGGCCACTTTCGTTCACATTCAGTCTCTAGCTGCCATGTAATAATGCATCCAAACCAAAGCTCCCTTTCCACATCCAGGCCCCACAGAACTTTCCATGGCTTACCCCAGACGCTTCATATGCCCTGGTTCAATCCATTGACAACATGTCGACCCCTGTATACCACATCGTTCCAATTCACTCTATTCCTTGCACGCCTTTCACCCTCCTGCATGTTCAGGCCGCGATCACACAAAATCTTTTTCACTACATCTCTCCACCTCCAATTTGGTCTCCCACTTCTCCTCGTTCCCTCCACCTCTGACACATATATCCTCTTGGTCAATCTTTCCTCACTCATTCTCTCCATGTGACCAAACCATTTCAAAACACCCTCTTCTGCTCTCTCAACCTCACTCTTTTTATTACCACACATCTCTCTTACCCTATTATTACTTACTCGAGCAAACTACCTCACACCACATATTGTCCTCAAACATCTCATTTCCAGCACCCACCCTCCTCCTCAAAACTCTATCTATAGCCCACGTCTCGCAACCACATAACATTGTTGGAAACACTATTCCTTCAAACATACCCAGTTTTGCTTTTCAAGATAATGTTCTCGACTTCCACACATTCTTCAACGCTCCTAGAACTTTCGCCCCCTCCCCCTCTCTATGATTCCCTTCCGCTTCCATGGTTCCTTCCGCTGCCAAATCCACTCCCAGATATCTAAAACACTTCACTTTCTCCAGTTTTTCTCCATTCAAACTTACCTCCCAATTGATTTGTCCCTCAACCCTACTCTACCCAATAACCTTGCTCTTATTCACATTTACTCTCAGCTTTCTTCTTTCACACATTTTACCAAACTCAGTCACCAGCTTCTGCAGTTTCTCACACGTATCAGCCACCAGCGCTGTATCATCAGCGAACAACAACTGACTCATTTCCCAAGCTCTCTCATCCACAAGAGACTGCATACTTGCCCGTCTTTCCAAAACTCTTGCATTCACCTTCCTAACAACCCCATCCATAGACATATTAAACAACCATGGAGACATCACACACCCCTGCCGCAAACCTACATTCACTGAGAAGCAATCACTTTCCTCTCTTCCTACACGTGCACATGCCTTACATCTTCGATAAAAACCCTTCACTGCTTCTAACAACTTACCTCCCACACCATATATTCTTAATAACTTCCACAGAGCATCTCTATCAACTCTATCATATGCCGTCTCCAGATCCATAAATGCTACATAGAAATCCATTTGCTTTTCTAAGTATTTCTCACATACATATTAAAAAGCAAACACCTGATCAACACATCCTTTACCACTTCTGAGACCGCAATGCTCTTCCCCAACCTGATGCTCTGTAAATGCCTTCACCCTCTCAATCAATACCCTCCCACATAATTTCCCAGGAATACTCAACAAACTTATACCTCTGTAATTTGAGCACATACTTTTATCCCCTTTGCCTTTGTACAATGGCACTATGCAAGCATTCCGCCAATCCTCACTCACCTCACCATAAGTCATACATACATTAACTAACCTTACCAAAAAGTCAACAATATAGTCACCCCCTTTTTTAACAAATTCTACTGCAATACCATCCAAACCCGGCATTCATCTTCTGCAAAGCTTTTACTACCTCTTCTCTGTTTACCAGATCATTTTCCCCAACCCTCTTACTTTGCACACCACCTCGAGAAAGATATTCTTTATCCGCCACTCTATCATCAAACACATTCAACAAACCTTCAAAATACTCCATCTCCTTCTCACATCACCACTACTTGTTATCACCTCCTCACTTGCCCCCTTCACTGAAGTTCCCATTTGTTCCCTTGTATTACGCACTTTATTTACCTCCTTCGAAAACATCTTTCTATTCTCAGTAAAATTTGATGATACTCTCTCACCCCAACTCTCATTTGCCCTCTTTTTCACCTCTTGCAGCCTCCTTCCCACCTGTCTCTTTCGTTTATACATCTCCAACTCATTTGCATTTTTCCCCGCAAATATCGTCCAAATGCCTCTCTCTTCTCTTTCATTAATAATCCTACTTCTTAATCCCACCATTCATTACCCTTTCTAATCTGCCCACCTCCCACGCTTCTCATGCCACAAGCATCTTTTGCGCAAGCTATCACTGCTTCCCTAAATACATCCCATTCCTCCCCCACTCTCACCTTTTTCAATTTTGTACTCAGTCTCTCCTGGTACTTCCTCGCACAATTCTCCTTCCCAAGTTCACTTACTCTCTCCACCCTTTTCACACCAACATTTTCTCTACTTTTCTGAAAAACTCTACAAATCTTCACCTTAGACTCCACAAGATAATGATCAGACATCCCTCCAGTTGCACATCTCAGCACGTTAATATCCAAAAGTCTCTCTTTCGCGCGCCTATCAATTAACACCTAATCCAGTAACGCTCTCTGGCCATCTTTCCTACTTACATACATATACTTATGTATATCTCTCTTTTTAAACCAGGTATTCGCAATCACCAGTCCTTTTTCAGCACATAAGTCTACAAGTTCTTCACCATTTCCATTTACAACACTGAACACTCCATGTACATCAATTTTCCCCTCAACTGCCACATTACTCACCTTTGCATTGATATCACCAAATACTATAACCCGGTCTCGTGCATCAAAACTGCTAGCACACTCGCTCAGCTGCTCCCAAAACACTTGCCTCTCATGATCTTTCTTCTCATGCCCAGATGCATATACACCAATAATCACCCATCTCTCTCCATCAACTTTCAGTTTTACCCATATCAATTTAGAGTTTACTTTCTTACACTCTATCACATACTCCCACCACTCCTGTTTCAGGAGTAGTGCTACTCCTCCCCTTGCTCTTGTCCTCTCACTAACCCATGACTTTACTCTCAAGACAATCCCAAACCACTCTTCCCCTTTACCCTTGAGCTTCGTTTCACTCAGAGCCAACACATCCAGGTTCCTTTCCTCAAACACACTACCAATCTCTCCTTTTTTCTCATCTTGGTTACATCCACACACATTTAGACACCCCAATCTAAGCCTTCGAGGAGGATGGGCACTCCCTGCGTGACTACTTCTTCTGTTTCCCCTTTTAGAAAGTTGAAAGACAAGAAGTGGAGGGTTTCCAGCCCCCCGCTCCCGTCCCCTTTATTCAACTTCTACGACACGTGACGAACGCTTAGGAAGTATAGTATATATATATCAGAATATATATATATATATATATATATATATATATATATATATATATATATATATATATATATATATATATATATATATATATATATATATATATATATATATATATATATATATATATATATATATATATATATATATATATATTGGTTTCAGAAGTGGTAGAGGATGTGTGGATCAGGTGTTTGCTTTGAAGAATGTATGTGAGAAATACTTAGAAAAGCAAATGGATTTGTATGTAGCATTTATGGATCTGGAGAAGGCATATGATAGAGTTGATAGAGATGCTCTGTGGAAGGTATTAAGAATATATGGTGTGGGAGGCAAGTTGTTAGAAGCAGTGAAAAGTTTTTATCGAGGATGTAAGGCATGTGTACGTGTAGGAAGAGAGGAAAGTGATTGGTTCTCAGTGAATGTAGGTTTGCGGCAGGGGTGTGTGATGTCTCCATGGTTGTTTAATTTGTTTATGGATGGGGTTGTTAGGGAGGTAAATGCAAGAGTCCTGGAAAGAGGGGCAAGTATGAAGTCTGTTGGGGATGAGAGAGCTTGGGAAGTGAGTCAGTTGTTGTTCGCTGATGATACAGCGCTGGTGGCTGATTCATGTGAGAAACTGCAGAAGCTGGTGACTGAGTTTGGTAAAGTGTGTGGAAGAAGAAAGTTAAGAGTAAATGTGAATAAGAGCAAGGTTATTAGGTACAGTAGGGTTGAGGGTCAAGTCAATTGGGAGGTGAGTTTGAATGGAGAAAAACTGGAGGAAGTGAAGTGTTTTAGATATCTGGGAGTGGATCTGTCAGCGGATGGAACCATGGAAGCGGAAGTGGATCATAGGGTGGGGGAGGGGGCGAAAATTTTGGGAGCCTTGAAAAATGTGTGGAAGTCGAGAACATTATCTCGGAAAGCAAAAATGGGTATGTTTGAAGGAATAGTGGTTCCAACAATGTTGTATGGTTGCGAGGCGTGGGCTATGGATAGAGTTGTGCGCAGGAGGATGGATGTGCTGGAAATGAGATGTTTGAGGACAATGTGTGGTGTGAGGTGGTTTGATCGAGTAAGTAACGTAAGGGTAAGAGAGATGTGTGGAAATAAAAAGAGCGTGGTTGAGAGAGCAGAAGAGGGTGTTTTGAAATGGTTTGGGCACATGGAGAGAATGAGTGAGGAAAGATTGACCAAGAGGATATATGTGTCGGAGGTGGAGGGAACGAGGAGAAGAGGGAGACCAAATTGGAGGTGGAAAGATGGAGTGAAAAAGATTTTGTGTGATCGGGGCCTGAACATGCAGGAGGGTGAAAGGAGGGCAAGGAATAGAGTGAATTGGAGCGATGTGGTATACAGGGGTTGACGTGCTGTCAGTGGATTGAATCAAGGCATGTGAAGCGTCTGGGGTAAACCATGGAAAGCTGTGTAGGTATGTATATTTGCGTGTGTGGACGTGTGTATGTACGTGTGTATGGGGGTTGGGCCATTTCTTTCGTCTGTTTCCTCGCGCTACCTCGCAAACGCGGGAGACAGCGACAAAGTATAAAAAAAAAAAAAAAAAAAAAAAAAAATATATATATATATATATATATATATATATATATATATATATATATATATATATATATATATATATATATATATATATATATATATATATATATATATATATATATATATATATATATATATATATATATATATATATATATATATATATATATATATATATATATATATATATATATATATATATATATATATATATATATATATATATATATATATATATATATATATATATATATATATATATATATATATATATATATATATATATATATATATATATATATATATATATATATATATATATATATATATATATTATATATATATATATATATATATATATATATATATATATATATATATATATATATATATATATATATATATATATATATATATATATATATATATATATATATATATATATATATATATATATATATATATATATATATATATATATATATATATATATATATATATATATATATATATATATATATATATATATATATATATATATATATATATATATATATATATATATATATATATATATATATATATATATATATATATATATATATATATATATACAGAGCATCAGATTGGGGAAGAGCAGTGTGGTTTCAGAAGTGGTAGAGGATGTGTGGATCAGGTGTTTGCTTTGAAGAATGTATGTGAGAAATACTTAGAAAAGCAAATGGATTTATATGTAGCATTTATGGATCTGGAGAAGGCATATGATAGAGTTGATAGAGATGCTCTGTGGAAGGTATTAAGAATATATGGTGTGGGAGGCAAGTTGTTAGAAGCAGTGAAAAGTTTTTATCGAGGATGTAAGGCATGTGTACGTGTAGGAAGAGAGGAAAGTGATTGGTTCTCAGTGAATGTAGGTTTGCGGCAGGGGTGTGTGATGTCTCCATGGTTGTTTAATTTGTTTATGGATGGGGTTGTTGGGGAGGTGAATGCAAGAGTTTTGGAAAGAGGGGCAAGTATGAAGTCTGTTGGGGATGAGAGAGCTTGGGAAGTGAGTCAGTTGTTGTTCGCTGATGATACAGCGCTAGTGGCTGATTCATGTGAGAAACTGCAGAAGCTGGTGACTGAGTTTGGTAAAGTGTGTGAAAGAAGAAAGTTAAGAGTAAATGTGAATAAGAGCAAGGTTAATAGGTACAGTAAGGTTGAGGGTCAAGTCAATTGGGAGGTGAGTTTGAATGGAGAAAAACTGGAGGAAGTGAAGTGTTTTAGATATCTGGGAGTGGATCTGGCAGCGGATGGAACCATGGAAGCGGAAGTGGATCATAGGGTGGGGGAGGGGGAGAAAATTCTGGGAGCCTTGAAGAATGTGTGGAAGTCGAGAACATTATCTCGGAAAGCAAAAATGGGTATGTTTGAAGGAATAGTGGTTCCAACAATGTTGTATGCTTGCGAGGCGTGGGCTATGGATAGAGTTGTGCGCAGGAGGATGGATGTGCTGGAAATGAGATGTTTGAGGACAATGTGTGGTGTGAGGTGGTTTGATCGATTAAGTAACGTAAGGGTAAGAGAGTTGTGTGGAAATAAAAAGAGCGTGGTTGAGAGAGCAGAAGAGGGTGTTTTGAAATGGTTTGGGCACATGGAGAGAATGAGTGAGGAAAGATTGACGAAGAGGATATATGTGTCGGAGGTGGAGGGAACGAGGAGAAGAGGGAGACCAAATTGGAGGTGGAAAGATGGAGTGAAAAAGATTTTGTGTGATCGGGGCCTGAACATGCAGGAGGGTGAAAGGAGGGCAAGGAATAGAGTGAATTGGAGCGATGTGGTATACCGCGGTTGACGTGCTGTCGGTGGATTGAATCGGATCATGTGAAGCGTCTGGGGTAAACCATGGAAAGCTGTGTAGGTATGTATATTTGCGTGTGTGGACGTATGTATATACATGTGTATGGGGGTGGGTTGGGCCATTTCTTTCGTCTGTTTCCTTGCGCAACCTCGCAAACGCGGGAGACAGCGACAAAGCAAAAAAAAAAAAAATATATATATATATATATATATATATATATATATATATATATATATATATATATATATATATATATATATATATATATATATATATATATATATATATATATATATATATATATATATATATATATATATATTCGTATGAGTCCACGGGGAAAATGAAACACGAAAAGTTCCCAAGTGCACTTTCGTGTAATTATCACATCATCAGGGGAGACACAAAAGGGAAATATAACAGTCAGTTTATATAAATAGGAAGCAAAGTGAAATTATTATTAGAAGGGAGAACTAAAAGATTCTTGTTGTCAATGTGAGGTTTGGACTCAACTATATAAAATGATTTCTTTGCTAACTTAAGGGATTTATCAATGAAAGATCTAGGGTACTTTAACTTGGATCCAATAGAATATATATTCTCAAACTCATCATTAATAAACTCTGGACTGCAAATACGTAATGCCCTTAGGAACATAGATTGAAATGATGATAATATAACTCTGTCATGTTGAGATGAGTAATAATGGATATATGAGCATACATTGGTGGGATTTCTGTATATGCTAAACTTAAACTTGATTCCTTGTCTATGGATCATGCTATCTAAAGATGGTAACATACCATTATTTTCTTTTTCTACAGTAAATTTGATGGAAGTTACTAAATTGTTAAGTAAGGGGAGAAATATTTGTAAATTTTCATTTGTTGGTCAAACTCAAAGAACATCATCTACATACCTAAACCAAATTGCATTAGAAGGTATGATACCCTTTAGTAATTTTGTTTCAAAAAATTCCATATAAAGATTACTTAGTACAGGTGAAAGAGGGTTACTCATTGCCATACCGAATTTTTGAGCATAATTACATGACAGAGTTAAATTATCATCATTTCAATCTATGTTTCTAAGGGCATTACGTATTTGCAGTCTAGAGTTTATTGATGATGAGTCTGAGAAGATATATTCTATTGGATCTAAGTTAAAGTACCCTAGATCTTTCATTGATAAATCCCTTAAGTTAGCAAAGAAATCATTTTATAGAGTTGAGTCCAAACCTCCCATTGAAACCAAGAATCTTTTAGTTCTCCCTTTTTATAATAATTTCACTTTGCTTCCCATGTTGCTTAAATCCTGTAATGTAAATGTTGCCTTTAGCAACAATAATACTATAAAGAATATCTTAATCAGGAATTCACCAGAAAATTCTCTTGGTTGCATCTATAAAGTTCCTTGTGGAAACTGTGATAAATTTTATGTTGGTCAGACTGGCAAGGATCTTTCTGTTAGATTTAAGCAACATAAATATAGTATAAGAACAGGACAAGAATCAAATGCCTTGTTTAATCATGTTAAAAACTATGATCATTGTATTGACTGGAGTAACGCCATCTCAGTTGTTAACTCTAACTCTATTACCAAGAGAAATATCATTGAATCTTCTATCATTAAATACACAAAGAATTATAATCTTAATATTAGTGATGGTCTGTACAAATTAGATAACTTTATTGTTGATAAGATTTGTAAAATGATAAGTTTATGAACGTTCGTTGTATGTTTTGGACAATCAAATGTTTACCAAATGGCGTCCTAGCTTCTTCTCTTCGATGTATATCAACTGACTGTTATATTTCTCTCTTGTATCTCCCCTGAGGATGTGATTATTACACGAAAGTACACTTGGGAAATTTTCGTGTTTCATTTTTCCCGTGGACTCATAGGAATATCTTGATCACGCACAAAATTGTGATCCTTTCCAATATATATATATATATATATATATATATATATATATATATATATATATATATATATATATATATATATATACATATATATTGTTTATGGATGAGGTTGTTAGGGAGGTGAATGCAAGAGTTTTCGAAAGAGGGGCAAGTATGAAGTATGCTGGGGATGAGAGAGCTTGGGAAGTGAGTCAGTTGTTCGCTGATGATACAGCGCTAGTGGGTGATTCATGTGAGAAACTGCAGAAGCTGGTGATTGAGTTTCGTAAAGTTTGTGAAAGAAAAAAGTTAAGAGCAAATGTTAATAAGAGGAAGGTTATTAGGTACAGTAGGGTTGAGGGTCAAGTCAATTGGGAGGTAAGTTTGAATGGAGGAAAACCTGGAGGAAGTAAAGTGTTTTAGATATCTAGGAGTGGATCTGGCAGCGGATGGAAACATGGAAGCGGAAGTGAATCATAGGGTGGGGGAGGGGGCGAAAATCCTGGGAGCCTTGAAGAATGTGTGGAAGTCGAGAACATCATCTCCGAAAGCAAAAATGGGTATGTTTGAAGGAATAGTGGTTCCAACAATGTTGTATGGTTGGGAGGCGTGGGCTACGGATAGAGTTGTGCGCAGGAAGGTGGATGTGCTGGAAATGTGATGTTTGAGGACAATATGTGGTGTGAGGTGGTTTGATCGAGTAAGTAATTTAAGGGTAAGGGAGATGTGAGGAAATAAAAAGATTATGGTTGAGAGATCAGAAGAGGGTGTTTTGAAATGGTTTGGGCACATGGAGAGAATGAGTGAGGAAAGATTGACCAAGAGGATATATGTGTCGGAGGTGGAGGGAACGAGGAGAAGTGGGAGACCAAATTGGAGGTGGAAAGATGGAGTGAAAAAGATTTTGAGTGATCGGGGCCTGAACATGCAGGAGGGTGAAAGGAGGGCAAGGAATAGAGTGAATTGGATCGATGTGGTATACCGGGGTCGACGTGCTGTCAATGGATTGAATCAGGGCATGTGAAGCGTCTGGGGTAAACCATGGAAAGTTGTGTGGGGCCTGGATGTGGAAAGGGAGCTGTGGTTTCGGGCAGTATTGCATGACAGCTTGAGACTGAATGTGAACGAATGGGGCCTTTTGTTGTCTTTTCCTAGCGCTACCTCGCACACATGAAGGGGGAGGGGGATGTTATTCCATGTGTGGCGAGGTGGCGATAGGAATGAATAAAGGCAGACAGTGTGAATTGTGTACATGCGTATATCTGTATGTGTACATTGAGATGTATGGGTATGTATATTTGCGTGTGTGGACGTGTATGTATATACATGAGTATGGGGGTGAGTTGGGGCATTTCTTTCGTCTGTTTCCTTGCGCTACCTTGCAAACGCGGAAGACAGCGACAAAGCAAAATAAATAAATAAATAAATATATACATATCCCTGGGGATAGGGGAGAAAGAATGCTTCCCACGCATTCCTCACGTGTCGTAGAAGACGACTAAAGGGGACGGGAGCGGGTTGCCAGAAACCCTCCCCTCATTGTATTTTAACTTTCTAAAACGGGAAACAGAAGAAGGAGTCACGCGAGGAGTGCTCATCCTCCTCGAAGGCTCAGATTGGGGTGTCTAAATGTGTGTGGATGTAACCAAGATGAGAAAAAAGGAGAGATAGGTAGTATGTTTGAGGAAAGGAACCTGGATGTTTTGGCTCTCAGTGAAACGAAGCTAAAGGGTTAAAGGGAAGAGTGGTTTGGGAATGTCTTGGGAGTAAAGTCAGAGGTTAGTGAGAGGACAAGAGCGAGGGAAGGAGTAGCACTACTCCTGAATCAGGAGTTGTGGGAGTATGTGATAGACTGTAAGAAAGTAAATTCTAGATTGATATGGGTAAAACTGAAAGTTGATGGAGAGAGATGGGTGATTATTGGTGCATATGCACCTGGGCATGAGAAGAAAGATCATGAGAGGCAAGTGTTTTGGGAGCAGCTGAATGAGTATGTTAGTGGTTTTGATGCACAAGACCGGGTTATAGTGATGGGTGATTTGAATGGAAAGGTGAGTAATGTGGCAGTTGAGGGAAAAATTGTTATACATGGAGTGTTCACTGTTGAAAATAGAAATGAAGAGCTTGAAGATTTATGTGCTGAAAAAGGACTGGTAATTGGGAATACTTGGTTTAAAAAGCGAGATATACATAAGTATACAAATGCAATTAGGAGAGATGGCCAGAGAGCGTTATTGGATTACGTGTTAATTGATAGACGCACGAAAGAGAGACTTTTGGATGTTAATGTGCTGAGAGGTGCAACTGGTGGGATGTCTGATCATTATCTTGTGGAGGCGAAGGCGGAAGATTTGTGAGGGTTTTCAGAAAAGAAGAGAGAATGTTGGGGTGAAGAGAGTGGTGAGAATAAGTGAGCTTGGGAAGGAGACCTGTGTGAGGAAGTACCAGGAAAGACTGAGTACAGAATGGAAAAAGGTGAGAACAAAGGAGGTAAGGTGAGTGGGGGAGGAATGGGATGTACGTAGGGAAGCAGTGATGGCTTGCGCAAAAATGCTTATGGCATGAGAAGCGTGGGAGGTGGGTTGATTAGAACAGGTAGTGAGTGGTGGGATGAAGAAGTAAGATTATTAGTGAAAGAGAAGAGAGAGGCATTTGAACGATTTTTCCAGGGAAAAAATGCAAATGAGTGGGAGAGGTATAAAAGAAAGAGGCAGGAGGTCAAGAGAAAGGTGCAAGCGGTGAAAAAGAGGGCAAATGAGAGTTGGGGTGAGAGAGTATCATTAAATTTCAGGGAGAATGAAAACATGTTCTGAAAGGAGGTAAATAAAGTGCGTAAGATAAGGGAGCAAATGGGTACTTCAGTGAAGGGGGCTAATGGGGAGGTGATAACAAGTAGTGTTGATGTGAGAATTAGATGGAGTGAGTGAGTGGGAGGTGGGCTGTTTAGAAAGGGTAGTGAGTGGTTGGATGAAGAAGTAAGAGTATTAGTGAAAGAGAAGAGAGAGGCATTTGGACGATTTTTGCAGGGAAAAAATGCAATTGAGTGGGAGAAGTATAAAAGAAAGAGACAGGAGGTCAAGAGAAAGGTGCAAGAGGTGAAAAAAAGGGCAAATGAGAGTTGGGGTGAGAGACTATCAG
Organism: Panulirus ornatus; assembly: GCF_036320965.1. Taxonomy (NCBI): domain Eukaryota; kingdom Metazoa; phylum Arthropoda; class Malacostraca; order Decapoda; family Palinuridae; genus Panulirus; species Panulirus ornatus. The sequence goes on from NC_092237.1 coordinate 39,227,521, forward strand.
TAAATTTTAGGGAGAATAAAAAGATGTTCTGGAAGGAGGTAAATAGGGTGCGTAAGACAAGGGAGCAAATGGGAACTTCAGTGAAGGGCGTAAATGGGGAGGTGATAACAAGTAGCGGTGATGTGAGAAGGAGATGGAATGAGTATTTTGAAGGTTTGTTGAATGTGTCTGATGACAGAGTGGCAGATATAGGGTGTTTGGGTCGAGGTGGTGTGTAAAGTGAGAGGGTTAGGGAAAATGATTTGGTAAACAGAGAAGAGGTAGTAAAAGCTTTGCGGAAGATGAAAGCCGGCAAGGCAGCAGGTTTGGATGGTATTGCAGTGGAATTTATTAAGAAAGGGGGTGACTGTATTGTTGACTGGTTGGTAAGGTTATTTAATGTATGTATGACTCATGGTGAGGTGCCTGAGGATTGGCGGAATGCGTGCGTAGTGCCATTGTACAAAGGCAAAGGGGATAAGAGTGAGTGCTCAAATTACAGAGGTATAAGTTTGTTGAGTATTCCTGGTAAATTATATGGGAGGGTATTGATTGAGAGGGTGAAGGCATGTACAGAGCATCAGATTGGGGAAGAGCAGTGCGGTTTCAGAAGTGGTAGAGGATGTGTGGATCAGGTGTTTGCTTTGAAGAATGTATGTGAGAAATACTTAGAAAAGCAAATGGATTTGTATGTAGCATTTATGGATCTGGAGAAGGCATATGATAGAGTTGATAGAGATGCTCTGTGGAAGGTATTAAGAATATATGGTGTGGGAGGCAAGTTGTTAGAAGCAGTGAAAAGTTTTTATCGAGGATGTAAGGCATGTGTACGTGTAGGAAGAGAGGAAAGTGATTGGTTCTCAGTGAATGTAGGTTTGCGGCAGGGGTGTGTGATGTCTCCATGGTTGTTTAATTTGTTTATGGATGGGGTTGTAAGGGAGGTAAATGCAAGAGTCCTGGAAAGAGGGGCAAGTATGAAGTCTGTTGGGGATGAGAGAGCTTGGGAAGTGAGTCAGTTGTTGTTCGCTGATGATACAGCGCTGGTGGCTGATTCATGTGAGAAACTGCAGAAGCTGGTGACTGAGTTTGGTAAAGTGTGTGGAAGAAGAAAGTTGAGAGTAAATGTGAATAAGAGCAAGGTTATTAGGTACAGTAGGGGTGAGGGTCAAGTCAATTGGGAGGTGAGTTTGAATGGAGAAAAACTGGAGGAAGTGAAGTGTTTTAGATATCTGGGAGTGGATCTGTCAGCGGATGGAACCATGGAAGCGGAAGTGGATCATAGGGTGGGGGAGGGGGCGAAAATTTTGGGAGCCTTGAAAAATGTGTGGAAGTCGAGAACATTATCTCGGAAAGCAAAAATGGGTATGTTTGAGGGAATAGTGGTTCCAACAATGTTGTATGGTTGCGAGGCGTGGGCTATGGATAGAGATGTGCGCAGGAGGATGGATGTGCTGGAAATGAGATGTTTGAGGACAATGTGTGGTGTGAGGTGGTTTGATCGAGTAAGTAACGTAAGGGTAAGAGAGATGTGTGGAAATAAAAAGAGCGTGGTTGAGAGAGCAGAAGAGGGTGTTTTGAAATGGTTTGGGCACATGGAGAGAATGAGTGAGGAGAGATTGACCAAGAGGATATATGTGTCGGAGGTGGAGGGAACGAGGAGAAGAGGGAGACCAAATTGGAGGTGGAAAGATGGAGTGAAAAAGATTTTGTGTGATCGGGGCCTGAACATGCAGGAGGGTGAAAGGAGGGCAAGAAATAGAGTGAATTGGAGTCATGTGGTATACAGGGGTTGACGTGCTGTCAGTGGATTGAAGCAAGGCATGTGAAGCGTCTGGGGTAAACCATGGAAAGCTGTGTAGGTATGTATATTTGCGTGTGTGGACGTGTGTATGTACATGTGTATGGGGGGAAGGGGGTTGGGCCATTTCTTTCGTCTGTTTCCTTGCGCTACCTCGCAAACGCGGGAGACAGCGACAAAGTATAAAAAAAAAAAAAAAAAAAAAATGATTCATGGTGAGGTGCCTGAGGACTGGCGGAATGCTTGCATAGTGCCATTGTGCAAAGGCAAAGGGGATAAGAGTGAGTGCTCAAATTACAGAGGTATAAGTTTGTTGAGTATTCCTGGTAAATTATATGGGAGGGTATTGATTGAGAGGGTGAAGGCGTGTACAGAGCATCAGATTGATGAAGAGCAGTGTGGTTTCAGAAGTGGTAGAGGATGTGTGGATCAGGTGTTTGCATTGAAGAATGTATATGAGAAATACTTAGAAAAAAATATGGATTTGTACGTAGCATTTATGGATCTGGAGAAAGCATATGATAGAGTTGAGAGAGATGCTCTGTGGAAGGTTTTAAGAATGTATGGTGTGGGAGGCAAGTTGTTAGAAGCAGTGAAAAGTTTTTTATCGAGGATGTAAGGCATGTGTACGTGTAGGAAGAGAGGAAAGTGATTGGTTCTCAGTGAATGTAGGTTTGCGGCAGGGGTGTGTGATGTCTCCATGGTTGTTTAATTTGTTTATGGATGGGGTTGTTAGGAAGGTGAATGGAAGAGTTTTGGAAAGAGGGGCAAGTATGCTGTCTGTTGTGAATGAGAGAACTTGGGAAGTGAGTCAGTTGTTGTTCGCTGATGATACAGCGCTGGTGGCTGATTCATGTGAGAACCTGCAGAAGCTGGTGACTGAGTTTGGTAAAGTGTGTGAAAGAAGAAAGTTAAGAGTAAATGTGAATAAGAGAAAGGTTATTAGGTACAGTAGGGTTGAGGGTCAAGTCAATTGGGAGGTAAGTTTGAATGGAGAAAAACTGGAGGAAGTAAAGTGTTTTATATATCTGGGAGTGGATCTGGCAGCAGATGGAACCATGGAAGCGGAGTTGAATCATAGTGTGGGGGAGGGGGCGAAAATCCTGGGAGCCTTGAAGAATGTGTGGAAGTCGAGAACATGATCTCGGAAAGCAAAAATGGGTATGTTTGAAGGAATAGTGGTTCCAACAATGTTGTATGGTTGCGAGGCGTGGGCTATGGATAGAGTTGTGCGCAAGAGGGTGGATGTGCTGGAAATGAGATGTTTGAAGAGAATGTGTGGTATGAGGTGGTTTGATCGATTAAGTAATGTAAGGGTAAGAGAGATGTGTGGAAATAAAAAGAGCGTGGTTGAGAGAGCAGAAGAGGGTGTTTTGAAATGGTGTGGGCACATGGAGAGAATGAGTGAGGAAAGATTGACCAAGAGGATATATGTGTCGGAGGTGGAGGGAACGAGGAGAAGTGGGAGACCAAATTGGAGGTGGAAAGATGGAGTGAAAAAGATTTTGTGTGATCGGGGCCTAAACATGCAGGAGGGTGAAAGGAGGGCAAGGAATAGAGTGAATTGGATCGATGTGGTATACTGGTGTTGACGTGCTGTCAGTGGATTGAATCAGAGCATGTGAAGCGTCTTGGGTAAACCATGAAAAGTTGTGTGGGGCCTGGATGTGGAAAGGGAGCTGTGGTTTCGGGCATTTTTGCATGACAGCTAGAGACTGAGTGTGAACGAATGGGGCCTTTGTTGTCTTTTCCTAGTGCTACCTCGCACAAATGAGGGGGGGGGGGGTTATGGTATTCCATGTGTGGCGATTTGGCGATGGAAATGAATAAAGGCAGACAGTGTGAATTCTGTGCTTGGGTATATATGTATGTGTCTGTGTGTGTATATATATATGTACATTGAGATGTATAGATATGTATATTTGCGTGTGTGGACATGTATGTATATACATTGTGTATGGGGATGGGTTGGGCCATTTCTTTCGTCTGTTTCCTTGCGCTACCTCGCAAACGCTGGAGACAGCGACGAAGCCAAATAATAATGATAAAAAAAAGAATATATATATATATATATATATATATATATATATATATATATATATATATATTATCCCTGGGGATAGGGGAGAAAGAATACTTCCCACGTATTCCCTGCGTGTCGTAGAAGGCGACTAAAAGGGGAGGGAGCGGGTGGCTGGAAATCCTCCCCTCTCGTTTTTTTTTTGATTTTCCAAAAGAAGGAACAGAGAAGGGGGCCAGGTGAGGATTTTCCCTCTAAGGCCCAGTCCTCTGTTCTTAACGCTACCTCGCAAACGCGGGAAATGGCGAATAGTATGAAAAAAAAAAAAAATATATGTATATATATATATATATATATATATATATATATAGGATAGGGGATAGGGGATGAAGAATACTTCCCACGTATTCCCTGCGTGTCGTAAAAGGCGACTAAAAGGGAAGGGAGCGGGAGGCTGGAAATCCTCCCCTCTCGTTTTTTTTTTTTTTTTTTTTTTCTAATTTTCCAAAAGAAGGAGCAGAGGGGGGGCCGGGCGGGGATATTCCACAAAGGCCCAGTCCTCTGTTCTTAACGCTACCTCGCTGGTGCGGGAAGTGGCGGATAGTTTAAAAGAAAAAAAGATATATATATATATATATATATATATATATATATATATATATATATATATATATATATATATATATATATATATATATTTTTTTTTTTTTTTTTTTTTTATACTTTGTCGCTGTCTCCCGCGTTTGCGAGGTAGCGCAAGGAAACAGACGAAAGAAATGGCCCAACCCCCCCCATACACATGTACATACACACGTCCACACACGCAAATATACATACCTACACAGCTTTCCATGGTTTACCCCAGACGCTTCACATGCCTTGATTCAATCCACTGACAGCACGTCAACCCCTGTATACCACATCGCTCCAATTCACTCTATTCCTTGCCCTCCTTTCACCCTCCTGCATGTTCAGGCCCCGATCACACAAAATCCTTTTCACTCCATCTTTCCACCTCCAATTTGGTCTCCCTCTTCTCCTCGTTCCCTCCACCTCCGACACATATATCCTCTTGGTCAATCTTTCCTCACTCATTCTCTCCATGTGCCCAAACCATTTCAAAACACCCTCTTCTGCTCTCTCAACCACGCTCTTTTTATTTCCACACATCTCTCTTACCCTTACGTTACTTACTCGATCAAACCACCTCACACCACACATTGTCCTCAAACATCTCATTTCCAGCACATCCATCCTCCTGCGCACAACTCTATCCACAGCCCACGCCTCGCAACCATACAACATTGTTGGAACTACTATTCCTTCAAACATACCCATTTTTGCTTTCCGGGATAATGTTCTCGACTTCCACACATTTTTCAAGGCTCCCAAAATTTTCGCCCCCTCCCCCACCCTATGATCCACTTCCGCTTCCATGGTTCCATCCGCTGACAGATCCACTCCCAGATATCTAAAACACTTCACTTCCTCCAGCCTCTCACCATTCAAACTCACCTCCCAATATATATATATATGTATACCTAAGGATAGGGGAGAAAGAGTACTTCCCACGCATTCCTCACGTGTCGTAGAAGGCGAATGAAGGGGACGGGAGCGGGGGGCTAGAAACATTCCCCTAGTGTATTTTAACTTTCTAAAAGGGGAAGCAGAAAAAGTAGTCACACGGGGATTACTCTTGCTCCTCGAAGGCTTAGACTGGGGTGTCTAAATGTGTGTGGGTGTAACCAAGATGAGAAAAAGTAGAGATAGGTAGTATGTTTCAGAAAAGGACCCTGAATGTTTTGGCTCTGATTGAAATGAAGCTCAAGGGTTACGGGGAAGAGTTGTTTGGGAATGTCTTGGGAGTAAAGTCATGGGTTAGTGAGAGGACAAGAGCAAGGGAAGGAGTAGCACTACTCTGAAACAGGAGTAGTGGGAGTATGTGATAGTGTAAGAAAGTAACCTCTAAATCAATTTGGGTAAAACTGAAAGTATATGGAGAGAGATGGGTGACTATTGGTGCATATGCACCTGGGCATGAGAAGAAAGAAAATGAGAGGCAAGTGTTTTGGGAGCCGTTGAATGAGTGCGTTAGTTGTTTTCATGCACGAGACCGGGTCATAGCGATGGGTGATCTGAATGCAAAGTTGAGTAATGTGACAGTTGAGGGAATAATTGTTATACATGAAGTGTTCAGTGTTGTTAATGGAAATGGTGGGAAACTTGTAGATTTATGTGCTGAAAAAGGACTGGTGATTGGGATTACCGGGTTTAAAAAGAGAGTTATACATAAGTATAAGTATGTAAGTAGGAGAGATGGCCAGAGAGCGTTGTTAGATTGCGTGTTAATTGATAGGCGCACGAAAGACAGACTTTTGGATGTTAATGTGCTGAGAGGTGCAACTGGAGTGATGTCTGATCATTATCTTATGGAGGCGAAGGTGAAGATTTTTAGAGGTCTTCAGAAAAGAAGAGAGAATATTGGGGTGAAATGAGTGGTGAGCATAAGTGAGCTTGGGAAGGAGACTTGTGTGAGGAAGTACCAGGAGAGACTGAATAAAGAATGAAAAAAGGTGAGAACAAAGGAGGTAAAGGGAGTGGGGGAGGGATGGAATGTATTTAGGGGAGAGCAGTGATGGCTTGCGCAAAAGTTGCTTGTGGCATGAGAAGCGTGGGAAGTAGGCAGATTACAAAGGGTAGTGAGTGGTGGGTTGAAGAATTAAGATTACTAGTGAAAGAAAAGAGAGAGGCATTTGGACGATTTTTGCAGAGAAATAATGCAAATGAGTGGGAGATGTATAAAAGAAAGAGTTAGGAGGTCAAGAGAAAGGTGCAAGAGGTGAAAAAGAAGGCAAATGAGAGTTGGGGTAAGAGAGTATCATTAAATTTTAGGGAGAATAAAAAGATGCTTGGAAGAATGTAAATAAAGTGCGTAAGACAAGGGAACAAATGGGAAATTTAATGAAGGGGGCTAATGGGGTTATGTGACAAGGAGATGGAGTGAGTATTTTGAAGGTTTGTTGAATGTGTTTGATGATAGAGTGGCAGATATAGGGTGTTCTGGTCGAGGATGTGTGCAAAGTGGGAGGGTTAGGGAAAATGATTTGGTAAACAGAGAAGAGATAGTAAAAGCTTTGCGGAAGATGAAAGCCGGCAAGGTAGCGGGTTAGGATGGTATTGCAGTTGAATTTATTGTTAAAGCGGGGTGACCGTATTGTTGACTGGTTGGTAAAGTTATTTGATGTATGTATTATTCATGGTGAGGTACCTAAGGATTGGCGGAATGTTTGCATAGTGCCATTGTACAAAGGCAAAGGGAATAAGAGTGAGTGCTCAAATTACGAAGGTATAAGTTTGTTGGGTATTCCTGGGAAATTATATGGGAGGGTATTGATTGAGAGGGTGAAGGCATGTACAGAGCATCAGATTGGGGAAGAGCAGTGTGGTTTCACAAGTGGTAGAAGATGTGTGGATCAGGTGTTTGCTTTGAAGAATGTATGTGAGAAATACTTAGAAAAGCAAATGGATTTGTATGTAGCATTTATGGATCTGGAGAAGGCATATGATAGAATTGATAGAGATGCTCTCTGGAAGGTATTGAGAATATATGGTATGGGAGGCAAGTTGTTAGAAGCAGTGAAAAGTTTTTTATCGAGGATGTAAGGCATGTGTACGTGGAGGAAGAGAGGAAAGTGATTGGTTCTCAGTGAATGTAGGTTTGCGGCAGGGATGTGTCATGTCTCCATGGTTGTTTAAATTTGTTTATGGATGGGGTTGTTAGGGAGGTGAATGCAAGAGTTTTGGAAAGAGGGGCAAGTATGCAGTCTGTTGGGGATGAGAGAGCTTGGGATGTGAGTCAGTTGTTGTTCGCTGACGATTCAACGCTGGTGGCTGATTCATGTGAGAAACTGCAGAAGCTAGTGACTGAGTTTGGTAAAGTGTGTGAAAGAAGAAAGTTGAGAGTATATGTGAATAAGAGTAAGGTTAATAGGTACAGTGGGGTTGAGGGTCAAGTAAATTGGGAGGTAAGTTTGAATGGAGAAAAACTGGAGAAAGTGAAGTGTTTTAGATATCTGGGAGTGGATTTGGCAGCGGATGGAACCGTGGAAGCGGAAGTGAATCATAGGGTGGGGGAGGGGGCGGAAATTTTGGGAACCTTGAAGAATGTGTGGAAGTCGAGAACATTATCTCGGAAAGCAAAAATGGGTATGTTTGAAGGAATAGTGGTTCCAATAATGTTGTATGGTTGCGAGGCATTGGCTATGGATAGAGTTGTGCGCAGGAGGGTGGATGTGCTGGAAATGAGATATTTGAGGACATTATGTGGTGTGAGGTGGTTTGATCGAGTAAGTAATAATAGGGTAAGAGAGATGTGTTATAATAAAAAGAGTGTGGTTGAGAGAGCAGAAGAGGGTGTTTTGAAATGGTTTGGTCACATGGAGAGAATGAGTGAGGAAATATTGACAAAGAGGATATATGTGTCAGAGGTGGAGGGAAAGAGGAGAAGTGGGAGACCAAATTGGAGGTGGAAAGATGGAGTGAAAAAGATTTTGAGTGATCGGGGCCTGAACATGCAGGAGGGTGAAAGGCGTGCAAGGAATTGGGTGAATTGGAACGATGTGGTATACCGGGGTCGACGTGCTGTCAATGGATAGAACCAGGGCATGTGAAGTGTCTGGGGTAAACCATGGAAAGGTCTGTGGGGCCTGGATGTGGAAAGGGAGCTGTGGTTTCGGTGCACTATTACATGACAGCTAGAGACTGAGTGTGAACGAATGGGGCCTTTGTTGCGTTCCTAGCGCTACCTCGCGCACATGAGGGGGGAGGGGGCTGTTATTTTATGTGTTGCAGGGTGGCGATGGGAATGAATAAAAGCAGACAGTATGAATTATGTACATGTGTATATATGTATATGTCTGTGTATGTATAGGTATGTATATTTGAGTGTGTGGACGTGTATGTATATACATGTGTATGTGGTTGGGTTAGGGCAATGTTTCGTCTGTTTCCTTGCGCTACGTCGCTAACGCGGGAGACAGCGACAAATCAAAATAGAATTGATTTATATATATACATATATATATATATATATATATATATATATATATATATATATATATATATATATATATATATATATATATATATATATATATATATATATATATATATATATATATATATCATTTATATTTAGTGTACTCAATTACCGTCTCCCGTGTCAGCGGGCTAGACCAAGGAAGTAGACTAGGAATGGCTCAACCCACTCACATATATATGTACATACATAAACGCCCATTCACGCACATATACATTCATATAAATTTCAATTCTCACATACTTATACATACACAGACATATACATATATACACATGTACATATTCATATTTGCTGCCTTCATCCTTTCTCGTCGCCACCCCGCCAGCACCCCTTCGCCCCTACAGCGAGGTAGCGCCAGGAAAAGAGAACAAAGGCCATATTCGTTCACACTCAGTCTCTGGGTGTCATGTATAATACACCGAAATCAGAGCTCCCTTTCCAAATCCAGCTCCACAAAACTTTCCATGGTTCACCCCCAACGCTTCACATGCCCTGGTTCAATCCAGTGACAGCACGTCGACCCAGGCATACCACATCGCTCCAATTTACTCTATCCCTTACACGCCTTTCACTCTCCTGTATGTTCAGGCACAGATCGCTTCCACCTACATTTTGGTCTCCCGCTTCTCCTTCTTCCCTCCACCTCTGACACATATATCCTCATTGTCAATCTTTCCTCACTCATTCTCTCCATGTGTAAAAACCATTTTAACACACCCTCTTCTGTTCTCTCAACCACACTCTTTTTATTACCGCACATCTCTCTTACCCTTTCATTACTTACTCGATCAAAATACCTCACACCACATATTGTCCTGAAACATTTCCTCTCCAACACATCCACCATCATCCGCACAACCCTATCTAGAGCCCATGCCTCACAATCATATAACATTGTTAGAACCTCTGTTCCTTCAAACATACCCAGTTTTGCTCTCCGAGATAACTTTCTTGCCTTCCACACATCTTCAACACTCCCAGAACCTTCGCGCCCCACCCTGTGACTCACTTTCGCTTTCATGGCTCCATTCGCTACCATGTCAATTCCCAGATATTTAAAACACTTCACTTTCTCCAATTTTTCTCGATTTAAACTTACTTCCCAGTTGACTTGTCCCTCAACCCTACCGAATCTAATAACCTTGCTCTTATTTTCATTTACTCTCAACTTTCTTCTTTCACACACTTTACCAAACCTAGTCACCAACTTCTGCGGTTTCTCCCCAAATCAAGTGGCATTGGATTGACTCGAGTAATGCCATCTCAGTTATTGACTCTAGCTCCTGTACCATGAAAAATATCATTGATTCTTCTATCATTAAATACACAAAGAACTGTAACATTAATATTAGTGAAGGTCTATACAATTTGGATGACTTTATTGTTGATAAAATTTGTAAAGAGCGCCCCTTTTTGTCGAAGAAACCTAATGTAAGTCTAGTTAACTACACCCTCTTGCTAACCTGAGACAGACAACAAGCGACACTTTCATGTGACAAAGGATGACAAAGATATTTCTATCCTTCTTGTTTCCTTTTGCTGGAGACGTTTATTCAGTAGGAATGACGTTGTAAAGAGACTTGATGGAAATATCATCAACGTAGAATGACAGTTCGTGTCCTTGAGGAACAATGCTTACAGCTTTTGCCACTCTGTGTTACTGCAGGGTGTAAAGCTGCTCCTATGAGAAGGAGTCAGTCAGTTCACTGAAACAAAACAAACCGGACGTAACCTTCATCGGCGAACTTAATACCTGAGAGGACCGATTGCTTAAGGACGGTCGTCACTTGATCTGCCTGTGGTATGGTGCAAACATACCAACAGCTATGACTGATTTACACGATCTTCAACACAAGGAAAGTAGAATGCACAGATCTAAGCCTCTTCCCACCAACTGATGAAGCTCTTTGCTCCCGCGTGGATCGGTCCAGGCGCAAGCCGTAGTCCGGAAAGTGATGGATAAGGTAGAACTGCCACACATTTATGAAGTTGAAAGGGTTGAAGCTTCGATGATGAAGCACAGACCAGCAGCTTTCCCTGACTTGAAGAAACTCTTGTTAATGATTGTATCACCAGTGCACAGTGTAGTAGACATCAAAAAGCTACAAAAGGGCCAATATTATGACATGTATCTCATTCTCCAAGTGATGAGCAGATATTTATCACAGTGAACATACGGTTTGGTGAAGGACTGGATGAGGCGATGGACGTTCAGGTGACCTGAAGTGGTCTGCATATAAAATCTGCTTTCTTAGAATGTTACGAATACTGATGAATATGTCGTCACAGTATATGTTCATTAACGTCTGTTTTGCTTGTTACGTTTTGTCAGTCTATGAGGAATTTTTCAATGTCAACAGAATTCCGTACCCTTAAAGTACAAGATATGTTACTTTAGTGGCTGTTTCCATTTGAAGGACAAATTAGATATTCAAATTTCTAAAGCCAATGCATCTTTTTTGCAACTAAAAAGATTGTAGATAAACGAAAAGTAGCAATATAACACTTACCAATGAATCAAAGCACTTGGGAAAGAAGCCAATCACAACAGAGTGTGGCTATTTTGGACTTTGGTAAGGTTGCCAGAGTGTCATCATCCAGATTTTTAGTTAGTGCACCGGAGAAAACAGGAAACAGCAAAAAAGAATATTGTGTAATCATAGATACTGAAGTAATTGTCATCATAAGGCATATATACATATATACCAGTACAAAATTATGTGACATATATCCAATAGTTTCTGAGGTGAAACCAGTGGTAGGTTATACTCCGTCAATATATGGACACGTAAAATCACTGTTATTTCCCAATAGAAGCTGGAAGGTAACTCACAATTTGGGAGGAGTTAAAAATGTAACACAGCCTTTACAAGTTTGCCTTCACACAAGCCAAGCGTCCTCAATGTTAAATGAATTCTCAAAGTCCAAAGGCGTGACCTTTGCATCGGCATTTTGCTTTATTTCTAAGTGAATTCTCCAGGAAATTCTAGAGTTTCACGACCTTTGCCAATTGAGATGACGAAGGAAGTTAAATATTTCATTTCTGCTGAAAAGATTGGCAACATAATGCGAACCAGACACACTGTAAGAAGGTAGATCTGACCAATAAACATGAAATAAACAAAGTTATTACTATGTTATCAAACTATTCCTTGATTTCATCTGTACATTAAAGAAGTTTATATTCACTGCTGATTCTCTACCTCGCTTCATGTATTAGTACAAATCATAACGTAGAATAACAAGTCTTACGATAGCGCAGGGAACTGTGTATGTCAGCCTCGGGCACCCTTCTGGTATAAAACATTTTTTGGTATTCCGTCGTAAACTTAAACAATTATGGTAACTTTATAAGTCTTTCCAGACTGCGTCACCTCATGTTATTCACGGAAGCTGTTTTTCTTTCTGCACCTAAACGCTAACATCGAACAAGCTTCTGTATCAAGCCTGAGAGTCCACATATATGTTGTCTTAGTCTCTTTCCGTGGCACCCATCTCGACCCGCACGCTCTGCTTATAGACTCTCACCTGCCACTCCTATCTGCTCTGAATACTAGTGTATCTGCGGCAAAGAAGTGGTTGACCAGCATGGGCGGGATGTTGTGTTGGGCGGCTAGCCACGTACACTGATCATAACATCATCTCCACAAGTCTCGCCTCAGCCAACAGCGCTCTGAAGAGACAACCTCAGCTCCTCCGGCCTGATGGAAACAGCTTAAAATCATTTGCTTGGAAGATTTGTTAATGATACGACCTAAAGTCCGTAAAGGAGTTTTAAAGGTAGGTCATGTGGGGCATCCCATATGATTGTGTCGATTACATTCATTTTAGTAACGTGTGTCATTTTGGCTGAGCTGTGACATTCCGAACCTAGTCTTCTGAGACCTGTTATTGATAGAAAATATGAAGAAGGGTTTTAGGGAAAAAGAGTAAAAAACTCAGTTTAAAACAAGAACAATATTACCATTCAGTCTTTATAAGTTTCTCTTTTGTTTTTCTAACTTTCCGATGCTAAAATGCTGTTCTAGGCTATCTTATGCTCTCCCACGATTTACCCCAGATATAGAAATGTAGGCAAGTTGATAGCATAGTTGTGAATTACTATTTTCTGGAACAGGTTCTCTGAAGTAATTACTGTAACCTAGACTAAGTGACAAAACCCGTTTACTAGATTCATCTTACAGTCTGAGGTAACACTTCGAATTAACAATACGCATACAGTCATTCGCTTATAAAACAATGTTTGGTAATCTCCCTCTGGGGACATTAGCTGATTGGTTACTTGGACTTTAGGCTCACTGTTAGAGGTCGTCAGCGTCAAAACACTTTCTTTATGGTTTCAAAGATAATTATAAGACAACGTATTATGTATATGACCCATGATTATCCGTTCCGTCTCTTATACACGAACCTAACGACTCTGAGAACCACTGTATGAACCTCCGATGAGCAGTGTCTGCAGATCATCATTGACCTTCATCAATAAGTCTGACACTTGAACAAAGACCACTGAAGTTTTTGGAAGGAACGCATCAGAAATCTTTATAGAAATATATAATACTTATGGTTCAGGCCAATCTATGGCGGAGCAAACCCTTAGGCTAGTCAGTTCTTGCAGTCATCAAGAAGCGACTGCAGGTAACGTCATAAGGTGAATCGACAGGGAGTCTACTGAGTAGATGACCCGTGAACATTCTATGATTTCTCGGAGTCTGAGATGTGATCTTAACATCTAATGAACACTCGTGGACAAGACTTAAGTTCAAAATGTACATCAATTGTCAATTTGAGGTTCTTGGATCTTTCATCGTACAAACTCGACAAGTTCATTCTTCATTTGAAGAACCCGAGACAATATGGTCATAAAGTTCCTGGAATTTATAGGAAAACTTTTTGTAGAATCAGAAAGTATAATGTTTCCAATCCATCTAAAAGTTATAGAGGTTTGTAATGAACCCAGCGATTTTGTTAACCATTCAGAAGCTTCTCTCTTTAACCAGAAAACAGAAGTCAGATGAAAATGTGTCTTCAGCAGCCACTAAAAATGAACAAAAGATTTCTTCCTAAGCGAAAAACTGCAATGAAAAGCTACTAATATGTCAGTTTTAAGCATCAGTTTATTTGCTCTAGGTACATTTTCTTTAGCTATTGCACATGGATATATGAATTGTCTTTCATTATCTAAAGCATAACAATACGAGTGTTCAGTACAAAGAGGTAAGCTGAGACATAACGGACCATGATAGAAAAGGACAAATTGCACTGATGATTAACACAAGTAAACGAAAGGGAAGCAATGTCGAGTTGATTTAGAAATTCAATTGTTCAACAATATATTGGTAATCGATACATATGTAGAATATCAAAGGACGTACATGAATGCAATCCTTATACAAAGAGCAGGACTCGACATCATCCACAAAGGAAAAGAAAAATAGTGACTCTCCTTATGGGCTGCTTGATGCTTTGGTTCAGTTGAAGTCGTTAATTTCTCAAGCGATTGATTTCCTCACTGAAACACACGAGGGATTCTCGAATGGTAGCAATTCGTCAAAAGTTTTCAGACTCTGAGTACCCAAAGGAATTCATTCAATCAGCCTAAATGGTAGCGGCTCGGACTATCGGCCAGATAGCGTGGGGGATGTACACTTTCAGTTGCCATTGAGTCACTTATCTTGTAACTGGTAGTTTGGCTGGATGGCTGAAACCCATGAAATTTCCATGTGATGGAGGCAAGATTATGCACACGTTCCTCAGGATTTCAAGATCTTACAAAGGTGTGTGTGTGTGTGTGTGTGTGTGTGTGTGTGTGTGTGTGTGTGTGTGTGTGTGTGTGTGTGTGTGTGTGTGTGTGTGTGTGTGTGTGTGTGTGTGTGTGTGTGTGTGTGTGTGTGTGTGTGTGTGTGTGTATGTGTGTGTGTTGTGGGCAAGTTGGTTAGGGTATGAGTTTGAATGGAGAGAACCTGAAGGAAATGAAATAACTTAAACACTGAAGAGGATGGATGTGCTGGAAAACTAAATGCATGAAGACAATGCGTCGTGTGAAGAGGATTGATGGTATGAGAAAAGACAGTGTAAGAGAGAGGTGTAATAGTGAGAAGGATATGACAGAGCTAATCAGGGTATAATGAAATGGTTTGGACATGTGAGGAGAGCCGAGATGATGTTATGTGTCAGGTGGAAAGAACTTTGAGGAAGATGAGATCGAGAAGGACATGGAGGGATGGAGCGAAAGACGCTTTTAGTTATCAAGGTCTGAAAATGCAAGAGAGTGAGAGGCGCGTATGGGATAGAGTAAACTGAAGCAATGTTGTATTCAAGGGGATATATTCTGTCAATTGGTTGAACCAGGGAATATGAAGTGATTAGGGGATTCCAAGGAAAGGACAATGAAGCTTGGCTGTATATAGGAAAACTCTTTCACATGACTAGACTTCAAAACAAATGTACGTTGTCTCTATCATCAGTGAGGCAAGAAGCGCCTATTAGTATAGCAGGTGTTCAATGCAGTCTGGCTTTGATGTGAAGTGATGCTTTATGTAAGAGGTGTCATTTCAGATAATTACAAGTGTTTATACTTTTATCGGTGTGTGAGAAATGGGATCGTGATGGATAACATTACAATGAAGGGTCCGAAATGATAGTCGGACAAGAATTTAGAATTTTAGTGTTTCCAACTGGACATTAGGCATAGAAAAAAGTTTGTAATGTTTATGATAATACGTATGGTTACTGGAAAGTATATATATGTAATTTGAAGGCATATACGTATTTCTCTGGACTAGAAGAAACGTATACGCATATATGTATTTTCCTGGACTAGAAGATACGTCCATGTATATAACTTCGTCGTAAGCCAGACAAATTGCGACTTTGAATAATGTTCATAATTTTCTACAGCTGGAAGGTATTGTGGTCACTGGATAGGGAAAACAGACATTCCCCTGCTGCACTGCGGTCCTCCAGCTGCTTGGCTTAACTGTGTCTGATGATCGTCGACCCGTACCACAGCCTGAAATGATTGGCAACTGGTAAGAAGATGTATGACAGTTGGTACATTATGTTATCCACTATGGTGTACGGTGAGGATGATGAGCCATCGTAATCTTCAAACTGTGAATCAAATCTGCATAATATATTCATGAATTTCACGGCATGATTTACCTGAGGAGGTATTTTGTGCTTTCCAAAATGAGTAGCCTGATTAAAGGAAATATCTCACAAATCACCTACATATCAGTAGATTTGTAAAGGCATCTATGACACAAAGTCAGACTAACAAAATATCCTGTTTCTAAAGACGAGTCCATCTCTAAGTTCCTGGGTCATGTGCATGGCTAGAGTGTATGTGGTTTAACATTATCCTCTACACCTGAAGAAGGTGTGAAAAGATTTTCGGCTTATAGTTGTACTAGCTTGATGATGGCGGCCCTAATGACCCTAGCAGCTAAGAGCCATAAAGCCTCAACAACCAGACAACAGACTTCAGGTGTTACCATACATTCTGGCGTGAGTCTAACGTGGAAAATGATGAACACGTTAGAGGAATTTTCCTGAGTTCTAGAATCCTCGACAGTACCTCCTGCCTCGATGATGTGTGTCGCCTGGCCGCTCTGTCACCAGCTGCTGGCCATGATTTCTACGCCTAGAGCCATCGTCGACGTGGCAAAGCCCAACACCAATATGAAGAAGGCAGCCTGAAGAAAATATACGTTATATGAAACTGCATATATGAATAACCATTTCATCTTCATATTGACATATAACGTATCATCCGGCAACAATCAAGCTGTATTCTTAAAATAAACACAGATAACGACGTTCATTATGTGTACTTTTATATAGATGGTTTCAGAAATATTCACCACCTTTTACCTTCATTATTCATTAAACTTTGTGTCCATTATGAATACAAAAATGTTGATATATATCTTGCATCGACTGTAGATGATTAAAGTCTTACAGCATTTGATCATGAACGATGAAATGATAATCAACAGTGTATTTGATGGTGTTCATAAATCTCATTTCGACGACTTTTCAAATTCTTTTTCAAATGAATCACAAAAATCCACTAAAACAAAATTACAAGTAAATAATTAGCTGGTAGTATAGGCCTGAATCCTCTCAGCTGCTTCGGTTATCAAACAAGGTCGTTAACGTCGAGTTTTTACATCCACCAACCCGAACACAACACCTTCTTCAGGTTCTAAGACAACATATATATTAGTATATACATATATATATATATATATATATATATATATATATATATATATATATATATATATATATATTTTTTTTTTTTTATTTATTTTTTTTATTATACTTATATATATATATATATATATATATATATATTTATTTATATTTATTTTGCCTTGTCGCTGTCTCCCGCGTTTGCGAGGTAGCGCAAGGAAACAGACGAAATAAATGGCCCAACCCACCCCCATACACAATGTACACACACACACGCCCACACACGCAAATATACATACCTATACATCTCAATGTACACATATATATACACACACAGACACATATATATATACCCATGCACACAATTCACACTCAGTCTCCAGCTGTCACGCAATAATGCCCGAAAACACAGCTCCCTTTCCACATCCAGTGAAAATAGTGAAATTGGAAAAAAATGTAGCTTAGACATTGAAGCTTATTCTTTCATTGAAATGTGAACAAAGGGAGATTTTTTTTTTCAAAGTGATAGAGATGGAAAGCAAAAAGGTGTTTTTCATAAATGTACTGGAAAAGTTGAGGTCCAGATAAATCTTTTGGTCTGTCAAGGCTTTATTATGGCGGATGATCAACTACCTACCCTCATGTATCCAAGATATGGTTGTACTTTGTGTAATGAAGACAATTGAGAAACATCATAAGCCAATGTTCCTGTTTCATGATAAGAGAAGTGGACCAGGCAGTATGATACAGTGGTTAAATTGATGAAAACTACTACTGACGTTTGTGTAAATAAATTATACATTTCCCTTTTCCATAGCCAGAGGTTGAACCATTATGTGACATTCATTTTTCATTTAATTTCAAGCTAGAAGTTTCAGTTTTCTAATTATTTCTTACATTTTTCACATGTATATACATATATGTGTGTATATGTGTGTATATGTGCGTATATATGTATGTATGTATGCATATGTGTATATATGTATGTATATATGTATATTATCCCTGGGGATAGGGGTGAAAGAATACTTCCCACGCATTCCTCGCGTGTCGTAGAAGGCGACTAGAGGGGACGTGAGCGGGGGGCCAGAAATCGTCCCCTCCTTGTATTTTTAACTTTCTATAATGGGAAACAGATGTATATATATATATATATATATATATATATATATATATATATATATATATATATATATATATATATATATATGAATATATATATATATATATATATATATATTTTTTTTTCTTTTTTGCTTTGTCGCTGTCTCCCGCGTTTGCGAGGTAGCGCAAGGAAACAGACGAAAGAAATGGCCCAACCCACCCACATACACATGTATATACATACGTCCACACACGCAAATATACATACCTACACAGCTTTCCATGGTTTACCCCAGACGCTCCATATGCCCTGATTCAATCCACTGACAGCATGTAAACCCCGGTACACCACATCGATCCAATTCACTCTATTCCTTGCCCTCCTTTCAACCTCCTGCATGTTCAGGCCCCGATCACACAAAATCTTTTTCACTCCATCTTTCCACCTCCAATTTGGTCTCACACTTCTCCTCGTTCCCTCCACCTCCGACACATATATCCTCTTGGTCAATCTTTCCTCACTCATTCTCTCCATGTGCCCAAACCATTTCAAAACACCCTCTTCTGCTCTCTCAACCACGCACTTTTTATTTCTACACATCTCTCTTACCCTTACGTTACTTACTCGATCAAACCACCTCACACCACACATTGTCCTCAAACATCTCATTTCCAGCACATCCATCCTCCTGCGCACAACTCTATCCATAGCCCACGCCTCGCAACCATACAACATTGTTGGAACCACTATTCCTTCAAACATACCCATTTTTGCTTTCCGAGATAATGCTCTCGACTTCCACACATTCTTCAAGGTTCCCAGGATTTTCGCCCCCTCCCCCACCCTATGATCCACTTTCGCTTCCATGGTTCTATCCGCTGCCAGATCCAATCCCAGATATCTAAAACACTTTACTTCCTCCAGTTTTTCTCCATTCAAACTTACCTCCCAATTGACTTGACCCTCAACCCTACTGTACCTAATTACCTTGCTCTTATTCACATTTACTCTTAACTTTCTTCTTTCACACACTTTACCAAACTCAGTAACCAGCTTCTGCAGTTTCTCACATGAATCAGCCACCAGCGCTGTATCATCAGCGAACAACAACTGACTCACTTCCAAGCTCTCTCATCCCCAACAGACTTCATACTTGCCCCTCTTTCCAAAACTCTTGCATTCACCTCCCTAACAACCCAGTCCATAAACAAATTAAACAACCATGGAGACATCACACACCCCTGCCGCAAACCTACATTCACTGAGAACCAATCACTTTCCTCTCTTCCTACACGTACACATGCCTTACATCCTCGATAAAAACTTTTCACTGCTTCTAACAACTTGCCTCCCACATCATATATTCTTAATACCTTCCACAGAGCATCTCTATCAACTCTATCATATGCCTTCTGTGGAAGGTATTAAGAATATATGGTGTGGGAGGCAAGTTGTTAGAAGCAGTGAAAAGTTTTTATCGAGGATGTAAGGCATGTGTACGTGTAGGAAGAGAGGAAAGTGATTGGTTCTCAGTGAATGTAGGTTTGCGGCAGGGGTGTGTGATGTCTCCATGGTTGTTTAATTTGTTTATGGATGAGGTTGTTAATAAGGTGAATGCAAGAGTTTTGGAAAGAGGGGCAAGTATGAAGTCTGTTGGGGATGAGGGAGCTTGGGAAGTGAGTCAGTTGTTGTTCGCTGATGATACAGCGCTGGTGGCTGATTCATGTGAGAAACTGCAGAAGCTGGTGACTGAGTTTGGTAAAGTGTGTGGAAGAAGAAAGTTAAGAGTAAATGTGAATAAGAGCAAGGTTATTTTGTACAGTAGGGTTGAGGGTCAAGTCAATTGGGAGGTGAGTTTGAATGGAGAAAAACTGGAGGAAGTGAAGTGTTTTAGACATCTGGGAGTGGATCTGGCAGCGGATGGAACCATGGAATCGGATGTGGATCATAGGGTGGGGGAGGGGACGAAAATTCTGGGAGCCTTGAAGAATGGTTGGAAGTCGAGAACATTATCTCGGAAAGCAAAAATGGGTATGTTTGAAGGAATAGTGGTTCCAACAATGTTGTATGGTTGCGAGGCGTGGGCTATGGATGGAGTTGTGCGCAGGAGGATGGATGTGCTGGAAATGAGATGTTTGAGGACAATTTGTGGTGTGAGGTGGTTTGATCGAGTAAGTAACGTAAGGGTAAGAGAGATGTGTGGAAATAAAAAAAAGCGTGGTTGAGAGAGCAGAGGAGGGTGTTTTGAAATGGTTTGGGCACTTGGAGAGAATGAGTGAGGAAAGATTGACCAAGAGGATATATGTGTCGGAGGTGGAGGGAACGAGGAGAAAAGGGAGTCCAAATTGGAGGTGGAAAGATTAAGTGAAAAAGATTTTGTGTGATCGGGGCCTGAACATGCAGGAGGGTGAAAGGAGGGCAAGGAATAGAGTG
Organism: Panulirus ornatus; assembly: GCF_036320965.1. Taxonomy (NCBI): domain Eukaryota; kingdom Metazoa; phylum Arthropoda; class Malacostraca; order Decapoda; family Palinuridae; genus Panulirus; species Panulirus ornatus. The sequence goes on from NC_092237.1 coordinate 39,248,156, forward strand.
AATTGTAGCGATGTGGTATATCGGGGCTGACGTACTGTCAGTGGATTGAATCAAGGCATGTGAAGCGTCTGGGGTAAACCATGGAAAGCTGTGTAAGTATGTATATTTGCGTGTGTGGACGTATATTTATACATGTGTATGGGGGGGGCCATTTCTTTCGTCTGTTTCCTTGCGCTACCTCGCAAACGCGGGAGACAGCGACAAAGCAAAAAAAAAAAAAAAAAATATATATATACATATATATATATATATATATATATATATATATATATATATATATATATATATATATATATATATATATATATATATATATATATATATATACAGAAACTCATTTATGGGGATGGGGGAGAAAAAATGCTTCCCACGTATTTCCTGTATGTCCCAGTAGGCGACTAAAAGTGGAGGGAGCGGGGACTAGATATCCTCCCTTCTCGTTTTTAATTTTCAAAAAGAGGGAAAAGAGAAGGGGACCAACTGAGGATATTTCTTCAAATGATCAGTCTAGGTTCTTAACACTACACCCCTAAAGCGGGAAATGGCGAATAATATGAAAAAATATATATGTATACATATATATATATATACACATATATATATATATATATATATATATATATATATATATATATATATATATATATATATATATATATATATATATATATATTTTTTTTTTTTTTCGCTGTCTCCCGCGTTTGCGAGGTAGCGCAAGGAAAAAGACGAAAGAAATGGCCCAACCCACCCCCATACACATGTATATACATACGTCCATACACGCAAATATACATACCTACACAGCTTTCCATGGTTTACCCCAGACGCTTCACATGCCTTGATTCAATCCACTGACAGCACTCAACCCTGGTATACAACATCGCTCCAATTCACTCTATTCCTTGCCCTCCTTTCTCCCTCCTGCATGTTCAGGCCCCGATCACACAAAATCTTTTTCACTCCATCTTTCCACCTCCAATTTGGTCTCCCACTTCTCCTCGTTCCCTCCACCTCCGACACATATATCCTCTGGGTCAATCTTTCCTCACTCATTCTCTCCATGTGCCCAAACCATTTCAAAACACCCTCTTCTGCTCTCTCAACCACGCTCTTTTCATTTCCACACATCTCTCTTACCCTTACGTTACTTACTCGATCAAACCACCTCACACCACACATTGTCCTCAAACATCTCATTTCCAGCACATCCATCCTCCTGCGCACAACTCTATCCATAGCCCACGCCTCGCAACCATACAACATTGTTGGAACCACTATTCCTTCAAACATACCCATTTTTGCTTTCCGAGATAATTTCTCGACTTCCACACATTCTTCAAGGCTCCCAGAATTTTCGCCCCCTCCCCCACCCTATGATCCACTTCCGCTTCCATGGTTCCATCCGCTGCCAGATCCACTCCCAGATATCTAAAACACTTCACTTCCTCCAGTTTTTCTCCATTCAAACTCACCTCCCAATTGACTTGACCCTCAACCCTACTGTACCTAATAACATTGCTCTTATTCACATTTACTCTTAACTTTCTTCTTCCACACACTTTACCAAACTCAGTCACCAGCTTCTGCAATTTCTCACATGAATCAGCCACCAGCGCTGTATCATCAGCGAAGAACAACTGATTCACTTCCAAAGCTCTCTCATCCACAACACACTTCATACTTGCCCCTCTTTCCAAAACTCTTGCATTTACCTCCCTAACAACCCCAACCATAAACAAATTAAACAACCATGGAGACATCACACACCAATACCGCAAACCTACATTCACTGAGAACCAATCACTTCCCTCTCTTCCTACACGTACACATGCCTTACATCCTCGATAAAAACTTTTCACTCCTTCTAACACTTGCCTCCCACACCATATATTCTTAATACCTTCCACAGAGCATCTCTATCAACTCTATCATATGCCTTCTACAGATCCATAAATGCTACATACAAATCCATTTGCGTTTCTAAGTATTTCTCACATACATTCTTCAAAGCAAACACCTGATCCACACTTCCTCTACCACTTCTGAAACCACACTGCTCTTCCCCAATCTGATGCTCTGTACATGCCTTCACCCTCTCAATCAATACCCTCCCATATAATTTACCAGGAATACTCAACAAACTTATACCTCTGTAATTTGAGCACTCACTCTTATCCCCTTTGCCTTTGGACAATGGCACTATGCACGCATTCCGCCAATCCTAAGGCACCTCACCATGTGTCATACATACATTAAATAAACTTACCAACCAGTCAACAATACAGTCACCACCTTTTTTCATAAATTCCACTGCAATACCATCCAAACCCGCTGCCTTGCCGGCTTTCATCATCCGCAAAGCTTTTACTACCTCTTCTCTGTTTACCATATCATTTTCCCTAACCCTCTCACTTTGCACACCACCTCGACCAAAACACCCTATATCTGCCACTCTATCATCAAACACATTCAACAAACCTTCAAAATACTCACTGCATCTCCTCCTGACATCACCACTACTTGTTATCACCTCCCCATTTGCGCCCTTCACTGAAGTTCCCATTTGCTTCCTTGTCTTACGCACTTTATTTACCTCCTTCCAGAACATCTTTTTATTCTCCCTAAAATTTAATGATACTCTCTCACCCCAACTCTCATTTGCCCTCTTTTTCACCTCTTGCACCTTTCCCCTGACCTCCTGTCTCTTTCTTTTATACATCTCCAACTCAATTGCATTTTTTCCCTGCAAAAATCGTCCAAATGCCTCTCTCTTCTCTTTCACTAATACTCTTACTTCTTCATCTCACCACTCACTACACTTTCTAATCAACCCACCTCCCACTCTTATGCCACAAGCATCTTTTGCGCAATCCATCACTGATTCCCTAAATACATCCCATTCCTCCCCCACTCCCCTCACTTCTATTGTTCTCACCTTTTTCCATTCTGTACTCAGTCTCTCCTGGTACTTCCTCACACAAGTCTCCTTCCCAAGCTCACTTACTCTCACCACCCTCTTCACCCCAACATTCACTCTTCTTTTCTGAAAACCCATACAAATCTTCACCTTAGCCTCTACAAGATAATGATCAGACATCCCTCCAGTTGCACCTCTCAGCACATTAACATCCAAAAGTCTCTCTTTCGCACGCCTGTCAATTAACACGTAATCCAATAACGCTCTCTGGCCATCTCTCCTACTTGCATAAGTATACTTATGTATATCTCGATTTCTAAACCAGGTATTCCCAATCATCAGTCCTTTTTCAGCACATACATCTGCAAGCTCTTCACCATTTCCATTTACAACCCTGAACACCCCATGTATACCAATTATTCCCTCAACTGCCACATTACTCACCTTTGCATTCAAATCACCCATCACTATAACCCGGTCTCGTGCATCAAAGCACTAACACACTCATTCAGCTGCTCCCAAAACATATATATATATATATATATATATATATATATATATATATATATATATATATATATATATATATATATATATATATATATATATATATATATATATATATATATTTATATATATATATATATATATATATATATATATACATATATATATATATATATATATATATATACATATATATATATATATATATATATATATATATATATATATATATATATATATACATATATATATGTATATATATATATATATATATATATATATATATATATATATATATATATATATATATTTTTTTTTCATACCATTCGCCATTTCCCGCATTAGCGAGGTAGCGTTACGAACAGAGGACTGGGCCCTTGAGGACATATCCTCACCTAGCCACCTTCTCTGTTCCTTCTTTTGGAAAATTAAAAGAAAAAAAAGAAAAAAAAAATATATACACACATACATATATATATATATATACATATATATATATATATATATGTATATATATATATATATATATATATATATATATATATATATATATATATATATATATATATATATACACACATATATATTTTTTTTTTTTTTTTCATACTATTGGCTATTTCCCGCGATAGCGAGGTGGCGTTAAGAACAGAGGACTGGGACTTTGAGGGAATAGCCTCACCTGGACCACTTCTCTGTTCCTTCTTTTGGAAAATAAAAAAAAAAAGAAACGAGATATGTATATATATATATATATATATATATATATATATATATATATATATATATATATGTATATATATATATATATATATATATATATATATATATATATATATATATATTTATATATATATATATATATATATATATATATATATATATATATATATATATATATATATATATATATATATATATATATAATATATATATATATATATATATATATATATATATATATATATATATATATATATATATATATATATATATATATATATATATATATATATATATATATATATATATATATATATATATATATATATATATATATATATATATATATATAAATATATATATATATATATATATATATATATATATATATATATATACATATATATATATATATATATATATATATATATATATATATATATATATATATATAAATATATATATATATATATATATATATATATATATATATATATATATATATATATATATATATATATATATATATATATATATATATATATATATATATATATATATATATATATATATATATATATATATATATATATATATATATATATATATATAGTGATGTTATAGTGATGGGTGATTTGAATGCAAAGGTGAGTAATGAGGCAGTTGAGGGAATAATTGGTATACATGGGGTGTTCAGTGTTGTAAATGGATATGGTTAAGACCTTGTAGATTTATGTGCTGAAAAAGGACTGGTGATTGGGAATACCTGGTTTAAAAAGCGAGATACACATAAGTATACGTATGCAAGTAGGAGAGATGGCCAGAGAGCGTTATTGGATTACGTGTTAATTGACAGGCGCTCGAAAGAGACACTTTTGGATGTTAAAGTGCTGAGAGGTGCAACTGGAGGGATGTCTGATCATTATCTTGTGGAGGCTAAGGTGAAGATTTGTATGGGTTTTCAGAAAAGAAGAGTGAATGTTGGGGTGAAGAGGGTGGTGAGAGTAAGTGAGCCTGAGAAGGAGACCTGTGTGAGGAAGTACCAGGAGAGACTGAGTACTGAATGGAAAAAGGTGAGAACAATGGAAGTAAGGGGTTTGGGGGAGGAATGGGATGTATTTAGGGAATCATTGATGGATTGCGCAAAAGATGCTTGTTGCATGAGAAGAGTGAGAGGTGAGTTGATTAGAAAGGGTAGTGAGTGGTGGGATGAAGAAGTAAGATTATTAGTGAAAAAGAAGAGAGAGGCATTTGGACTATTTTTTGCAGGGAAAAAGTGCAATTGAGTGGGAGATGTATAAAAGAAAGAGACAGGAGGTCAAGAGAAAGGTGCGAGAGGTGAAAAAGAGGGCAAATGAGAGTTGGGGTGAGAGAGTATCCTCAAATTTTTGGGAGAATAAAAAGAGGTTCTGGAAGGAGGTAAATAAGGTGCGTAAGACAAGGGAGCAAATGGGAACTTCAGTCAAGAGCGTAAATGGGGAGGTGATAACAAGCAGTGGTGATGTGAGAAATAGATGGATTAAGTATTTTGAAGGTTTGTTGAATGTGTTTGATGATAGAGTGGCAGATATAGGGTGTTTTGGTCGAGGTGGTGTGCAAAGTGAGAGGGTTAGGGAAAATGATTTGGTAAACAGAGAAGAGGTAGTAAAAGCTTTGCGGAAGATGAAAGCCGGCAAGGCAGCAGGTTTGGATGGTATTGCAGTGGAATTTATTAAAAAAGCGGATGAATGTATTATTGACTGGTTGGTAAGGTTATTTAATGCATGTATGACTCATGGTGAGGTGCCTGAGGATTGGCGGAATGCGTGGATAGTACCATTGTACAAACGCAAAGGGGATAAGAGTGAGTGCTCAAATTTCAGAGGTATAAGTTTGTTCAGGATTCCTGGTAAACTATATGGGAGGGTGTTGATTGAGAGGGTGAAGGCATGTACAGAGCATCAGATTGGGGAAGAGCAGTGTGGTTTCAGAAGTGGTAGAGGATGTGTGGATCAGGTGTTTGCTTTGAAGAATGTATGTGAGAAATACTTAGAAAAGCAAATGGATTTGTATGTAGCACTTATGGATCTGGAGAAGGCATATGATAGAGTTGATAAAGATGCTCTGTGGAAGGTATTAAGAATATATGGTGTGGGAGGCAAGTTGCTAGAAGCAGTGAAAAGTTTTTATCGAGGATGTAAGGCGTGTGTACGTGGAGGAAGAGAGGAAAGTGATTGGTTCTCAGTGAATGTGTGTTTGCGGCAGGGGTGTTTGATGTCTCCATGGTTGTTTAATTTGTTTATGGATGGGGTTGTTAGGGAGGTGAATGCAAGAGTTTTGGAAAGAGGGGCAAGTATGAAGTCTGTTGGGGATGAGAGAGCTTGGGAAGTGAGTCAGTTGTGGTTCGCTGATGATACAGCGCTGGTGGCTGATTCATGTGAGAAACTGCAGAAGCTGGTGACTGAGTTTGGTAAAGTGTGTGAAAGAACAAGTTAAGAGTAAATGTGAATAAGAGCAAGGTTATTTGGTACAGTAGGGTTGAGGGTCAAGTCAATTGGGAGGTAAGTTTGAATGGAGAAAAACTGGAGGAAGTAAAGTGTTTTAGATATCTGGGAGTGAATCTGGCAGCTTATTGAACCATGGAAGCGGAAGTGGATCATAGGGTGGGTGAGGGGGCGAAATTCCTGGGAGCCTTGAAGAATGTGTGGAAGTCGAGAACATTATCTCGGAAAGCAAAAATGTATATGTTTGAAGGAATACTGGTTCCAACAATGTTGTATGGTTGCGAGGCGTGGGCTATGGATAGAGTTTTGCGCAGGAGGGTGGATGTGCTGGAAATGAGATGTTTGAGGACAATGTGTGGTGTGTGTGGTTTGATCGAGTAAGTAACGTAAGGGTAAGAGAGATGT
>NC_092237.1:39260187-39323662 GCF_036320965.1 Panulirus ornatus
TCAACTGCCACATTACTCACCTTTGCATTCAAATCACCCATCACTATGACATCACTATATATATATATATATATATATATATATATATATATATATATATATATATATATATATATATATATATATATATGTATATATATATATATATATATTTATATATATATATATATATATATGTATATAAGTATACACACACATATGCACATGCACATAATTCATCCTGTCTACCTTTATTCATTCCCATCGCCACCCCGCCACACATGAAAAGACCATCCCCTCCCACCAAATGTGCGCGAGGTAGCGCTAGGAAAAGAGAACAAAGGCTCCTTTCGTTAACATTCAGTCACTAGCTGTCATGTAATAATGCACCGAAACAACAGCTCCCTCTCCACATCCAGGCCCAACAGAAGTTTCCATGGTTAACCCCAGACGCTTCACATGTCCTGGATCAATCCATTCACAGAACGTCGACCCCGGTATAGCACATCATTGCGATTCACTCTATTCCTTGCACGCCTTCACCTACCTACATGTTCAGACCCCAGTCACTCAAAATCTTTTTCACTCCATCTTTCCACCTCCAATTTCGTCTCCCACTTCTCCTTGTTCCCTCCACCTCTGATACATATATCCTCTTGGTCAATCTTTCCTCACTCAATCTCTCCATGTGTCCATACCATTTCAAAACACCCTCTTCTGCTCTCTCAACCACACTCTTTATATTACCATACACCTCTCTTACCCTATTATTACTTACTCGATCAAACCACCTCACACCACATATTGTCCTCAAACACCTCATTTCCAGCACATCCACACTCCTCCGCACAACTCTATCCATACCCTACGCCTCGCAACCATATAACATTGTTGGAATCACTATTCCTTCAAACATACCATTTTTGCTTTCCGAGATAATGTTCTCGACTTCCACACATTCTTCAATGCTCCCAAAACTTTCGCCTTCTCCCCTACCCTATGATTCACTCCTGCTTCCATGGTTCCATCCCCTGCCAAATCAACTCCCATATATCTAAAACACTTCACTTCCTCCAGGTTTTCTCCATTCAAACTTACCTCCCAGTTGACTTGTCTCTCAACCCTACTGTACCTAATAACCTTGCTCTTATTCACATTTACTCACAGATTTCTTCTTTGACACTCTTTACCAAACTCAGTCACTAGCTTCTGCAGTTTCTCACATGAATCAGCCACCAGCGCTGTATCATCGGCGAACCACAACTGACTCACTTCCCAAGCTCTCTCATCCACAACAGACTGCATACTTGCCCCTCTTTCCAAAACTCTTGCATTCACCTCCCTAAAAACCCCATCCATAAACAAATTAAACAACCTTGTAGACATCACACACCCCTGCCGCAAACCTACATTCACTGACAAACAATCACTTTCCTCTCTTCCTACACGTACACATGCCTTACACCCTCGATAAAAACTTTTCACTGCTTCTAACAAGTTACCTCCCACACCATATATTCTTAATTCCTTCCACAGAGCATCTCTATCAACTCTATCATATGTCTTCTCCAGATCCATAAATGCTACATACAAATTCATTTGTTTTTATAAGTATTTCTCACATACATTTTTAAAGGAAAACACCTGATCCACACATCCTCTACCACTTCTGAAACCACACTGCTCTTCCCCTATCTGATGCTCTGTACATGCCTTCACCCTCTCAATCAATACCCTCTAATTTAATTTACAAGGAATACTCAACAAACTTATACCTCTGTAATTTGAGCACTCACTTTTATCACCTTTGCTTTTGTACAATGGCACTATGCAAGCATTCCGCAGGTCTTCACGCACCTCACCATGAGCTACACATACATTAAATAACATTACCAACCAGTCAACAATACAGTCACCCCCTTTTTTAATAAATTCCACAGCAGTACTATCGAAACCCGCTGCCTTGCCGGATTTCATCTTCCGCGAAGCTTTTACAACCTCTTCTCTGTTTACCAAATCATTCTCCCTAACCCTCTCACTTTGCACACCACCTCGTCCAAAACACCCTATATATGCCACTCTATCATTGGACACATTCAACAAAACTTCAAAATACTCACTCCATCTCCTTTTCACATCACCACTACTTGTTATCACCTCCCCATTAACCACCTTCACTGAAGTTCTCATTTGTTCTCCTGTTTTACGCACTTTATTTACCTCCTTCCATAACATCTTTAAACTTTCCATAAAATTCAATAATACTCTCACACCCCAACTCTCATTTGCCCTCTTTTTTACCTCTTGCACCTTTCTCTTTACCTCCTGCCCTTTTCTTTTATACATCTCCCACTCATTTGCATCATTTCTCTGCAAAAATCGTCCAACTGCCTCTCTCCTCTCTTTCACTGACAATCTTAACTCTTAATCCCACTTTACTGACTTTACTCCCAAGACATTCCTAAACCACTCTTCCCCTTTACCCTCGAGCTTCGTTTCACTCAGAGCCAGAACATCCAGGTTACTTTCCTCAAACCTACTACCTATCTCTCCTTTTTTCTCATCTTGGTTACATCCACACACAATTAGACACCCTAATCTGAGCCTTCGAAAGAGGATGATCACTCCCCGCGTGACTCTTTCTGTTTCCCCTTTTTTTTTTTTTATACTCTGTCGCTGTCTCCCGCGCTTGCGAGGTAGCGCAAGGAAACAGACGAAAGAAATGCCCCCCCCCCACACACATGTACATACACACGTCCACACACGCAAATATACATACCTACACAGCTTTCCATGGTTTACCCCAGACGCTTCACATGCCTTGATTCAATCCACTGACAGCACGTCAACCCCTGTATACCACATCGCTCCAATTCACTCTATTCCTTGCCCTCCTTTCACCCTCCTGCATGTTCAGGCCCCGATCACACAAAATCTTTTTCACTCCATCTTTCCACCTCCAATTTGGTCTCCCTCTTCCCCTCGTTCCCTCCACCTCCGACACATATATCCTCTTGGTCAATCTTTCCTCACTCATTCTCTCCATGTGCCCAAACCATTTCAAAACTCCCTCTTCTGCTCTCTCAACCACGCTCTTTTTATTTCCACACATCTCTCTTACCCTTACGTTACTTACTCGATCAAACCACCTCACACCACACATTGTCCTCAAACATCTCATTTCCAGCACATCCATCCTCCTGCGCACAACTCTATCCATAGCCCACGCCTCGCAACCATACAGCATTGTTGGAACCACTATTCCTTCAAACATACCCATTTTTGCTTTCCGAGATAATGTTCTCGACTTCCACACATTTTTCAAGGCTCCCAAAATTTTCGCCCCCTCCCCCACCCTATGATCCACTTCCGCTTCCATGGTTCCATCCGCTGACAGATCCACTCCCAGATATCTAAAACACTTCACTTCCTCCAGTTTTTCTCCATTCAAACTCACCTCCCAATTGACTTGACCCTCAACCCTACTGTACCTAATAACCTTGCTCTTATTCACATTTACTCTTAACTTTCTTCTTCCACACACTTTACCAAACTCAGTCACCAGCTTCTGCAGTTTCTCACATGAATCAGCCACCAGCGCTGTATCATCAGCGAACAACAACTGACTCACTTCCCAAGCTCTCTCATCCCCAACAGACTTCATACTTGCCCCTCTTTCCAAAACTCTTGCATTTACCTCCCTAACAACCCCATCCATAAACAAATTAAACAACCATGGAGACATCACACACCCCTGCCGCAAACCTACATTCACTGAGAACCAATCACTTTCCTCTCTTCCTACACGTACACATGCCTTACATCCTCGATAAAAACTTTTCACTGCTTCTAACAACTTGCCTCCCACACCATATATTCTTAATACCTTCCACAGAGCATCTCTATCAACTCTATCATATGCCTTCTCCAGATCCATAAATGCTACATACAAATCCATTTGCTTTTCTAAGTATTTCTCACATACATTCTTCAAAGCAAACACCTGATCCACACATCCTCTACCACTTCTGAAACCGCACTGCTCTTCCCCAATCTGATGCTCTGTACATGCCTTCACCCTCTCAATCAATACCCTCCCATATAATTTACCAGGAATACTCAACAAACTTATACCTCTGTAATTTGAGCACTCACTCTTATCCCCTTTGCCTTTGTACAATGGCACTATGCACGCATTCCGCCAATCCTCAGGCACCTCACCATGAGTCATACATACATTAAATAACCTTACCAACCAGTCAACAATACAGTCACCCCCTTTTTTAATAAATTCCACTGCAATACCATCCAATCCTGCTGCCTTGCCGGCTTTCATCTTCCGCAAAGCTTTTACTATCTCTTCTCTGTTTACCAAATCATTTTCCCTAACCCTCTCACTTTGCACACCACCTCGACCAAAACACCAAAACAATATATATATATATATATATATATATATATATATATATATATATATATATATATATATATATATATGGGAAACAGAAGGAGTCACGCGTGGAGTGCTCATCCTCCTCCTAGACTCAGATTGGGGTGTCGGAATGTGTGTGGATGTAACCAAGATGCAAAAAAAGGAGAGATAGGTAGTATGTTTCAGGAAAGGAACCTGGATGCTTTGGCTCTGAGTGAAACGAAGATCAAGGGTAAAGGGGAACAGTGGTTCGGGAATGTCTTGGGAGTAAAGTCAGAGGTTAGTGAGAGGACAAGAGCAAAGGAAGGAGTAGCACTACTCCTGAAACAGGAGTTGTGGGAGTATGTGATAGAATGTAAGAAAGTAAATTCTAGATTAATATGGGTAAAACTGAAAGTTGATGGAGAGATATGGGTGATTATTGGTGCATATACACCTGGGCATGAAAAGAAAGATCATGAGAGGCATGTGTTTTGGGAGCAGCTGAATGAGTGCGTTAGTGGTTTTGATGCACAAGACCGGGTTATAGTGATGGGTGATTTGAATGCAAAGGTGAGTAATATGGCAGTTGAGGGAATAATTGGCATACATGGGGTGTTCAGTGTTGTAAATAGAAATGGTGAAGAGCTTGTAGATTTATGTGCTGACAAAGGACTGGTGATTGGGAATACCTGGTTTAAAAAGCGAGATATACATAAGAATACGTATGTAAGTAGGATAGATGGCCAGAGAGCGTTATTGGATTACGTGTTAATTGACAGGCGCGCGAAAAAGAGACTTTTCAATGTAAATGTGCTGATAGGTGCAACTGGAGGGATGTCTGATTATTATCTTGTGGAGGCTAAGGTGAAGATTTGTATGGGTTTTCAGAAAAGAAGAGTGAATGTTGGGGTGAAGAGGGTGGTGAGAGTAAGTGAGCTTGGGAAGGTGACTTGTGTGAGGAAGTACCAGGAGAGACTGAGAACAGAATGGAAAAAGGTAAGAACAATGGAAGTAAGGGGAGTGGGGTAGGAATGGGATGTATTTAGGGAATCAGTGATGGAGTGCGCAAAAGATGCTTGTGGCATGAAAAGCGTGGTAGGTGGGTTGATTAGAAAGGGTAGTGAGTGGTGAGATGAAGAAGTAAGATTATTAGTGAAAGAGAAGAGAAAGGCATTTGAACGATTTTTGCAGGGAAAAAATGCAATTGAGTGGGAGATGTATAAAAGAAAGAGACAGGAGGTCAAGAGAAAGGTGCAAGAGGTGAAAAAGAGGGCAAATGGGAGTTGGGGTGAGAGAGTATCATTAAATTTTAGGGAGAATAAAAAGATGTTCTGGAAGGAGGTAAATAAAGTGCGTAAGACAAGGGAGCAAATGGGAACATCAGTGAAGGGCGCTAATGGGGAGGTGATAACAAGTAGTGGTGATGTGAGAAGGAGATGGAGTGAGTATTTTCAACGTTCGTTGAATGTGTTTGATGATAGAGTGGCAGATATAGGGTGTTTTGGTCGAGGTGGTGTGCAAAGTGAGAGGGTTAGGGAAAATGATTTGGTAAACAGAGAAGAGGTAGTAAAAGCTTTGCGGAAGATGAAAGCCGGCAAGGCAGCAGGTTTGGATGGTATTGCAGTGGAATCTATTAAAAAAGGAGGTGACTGTATTGTTGACTGGTTGGTAAGGTTATTTAATGTATGTATGACTCATGGTGAGGTGCCTGAGGATTGGCGGAATTCTTGCATAGTGCCATTTTACAAAGGCAAAGGGGATAAGAGTGAGTGCTCAGATTACATAGGTATATGTTTGTTGAGTATTCCCGGTAAATTATATGGGAGGGTATTGACCGAGAGGGTGAAGGCATGTACAGGGCATCAGATTGGGGAAGAGCAGTGTGGTTTCAGAAGTGGTAGAGGATGTGTGGATCAGGTGTTTGCTTTGAAGAATGTATGTGAGAAATACTTAGAAAAGCAAATGGATTTGTATGTAGCATATATGGATCTGGAGAAGGCATATGATAGAGTTGATAGAGATGCTCTGTGGAAGGTATTAAGAATATATGGTGTGGGAGCCAAGTTGTTAGAAGCAGTGAAAAGTTTTTATCGAGGGTGTAAGGCATGTATACGTGTAGGAAGAGAGGAAAGTGAGTTGTTCTCAGTCAATGTAGGTTTGTGGCAGGGGTGTGTGATGTCTCCATGGTTGTTTAATTTGTTTATGGGTGGGGTTGTTAGGGAGGTGAATACAAGAGTTTTGGAAAGAGGGGCAAGTAATAAGTCTGTTGTTGATGAGAGAGCTTGGGAAGTGAGTCAGTTGTGGTTCGCTGATGATACAGCGCTGGTGGCTGATTCATGTGAGAAACTGCAGAAGCTGGTGACTGAGTTTGGTAAAGTGTGTGAAAGAAGAAAGTTAAGAGTAAATGTGAATAAGAACAAGGTTATTAGGTACAGTAGTGTTGAGGGTCAAGTCAATCGGGATGTAAGTTTGAATGGAGAAAAACTAGTGGAAGTAAAGTGTTTTTGATATCTGGGATTGGATCTGGCAGCGGATGGAACCATGGAAGCGGAAGTGAATCATAGGGTGGGGGAGGGGGCGAAAATCCTGGGAGCCTTGAAGAATGTGTGGAAGTCGAGAACATTATCTCGGAAAGCAAAAATGGGTATGTTTGAAGGAATAGTGGTTCCAACAATGTTGTATGGTTGCGAGGCGTGTGCTATGGATAGAGTTGTGCGCAGGAGGGTGGATGTGCTGGAAATGAGATGTTTGAGGATAATTTGTGGTGTGAGGTGGTTTGATTGAGTAAGTGATGTAACGGTAAGAGAGATGTGTGGAAATAAAAAGAGCGTGGTTGAGAGAGCAGAAGAGGGTGTTTTGAAATGGTTTGGGCACATTGAGAGAATGAGTGAGGAAAGATTGATCAAGAGGATATATGTGTCGGAGGTGGAGGGAACGAGAAGTGGGAGACCAAATTGGAGGTGGAAAGATATAGTGAAAAAGATTTTGAGTGATCGGGGCCTGAACATGCAGGAGGGTGAAAGGAGGGCAAGGAACAGAGTGAATTACTTTGATGTGGTGTACCGGGGTTGACGTGCTGTCAGTGTTTTGAATCAGGGCATGTGAAGCGTCTGGGGTAAAACCATGGAAAGTTGTGTGGGGCCTGGATGTGGAAAGGGAGCTGTTGTTTCGGGCATTATTGCATGACAGCTAGAGACTGAGTGTGAACGAATGGGGCCTTTGTTGTCTTTTCCTAGAGCTACCTCGCACACATGAGGGGGAGGGGGATGGTATTCCATGTGTGGCGAGGTGGCGATGGGAATGAATAAAGGCAGACAGTGTGAATTCTGTGCATGGGTGTATATGTATGTGTCTGTGTGTCTATATATATATATATATATGTGTACATTGAGATGTATAGGTATGTATATTTGCGTGTGTGGACGTGTATGTATATACATTGTGTATGGGGGTGGGTTGAGCCATTTCTTTCGTCTGTTTCCTTGCGCTACCTCGCAAACGCGGGAGACAGCGACGAAGCAAAATATAATATATGATAATATATATATATATATATATATATATATATATATATATATATATATATATTGTCCCTGGCTATAGGGGAGAAAGAATACTTCCCAAGTATTCCCTTCGTGTCGTAGAAGGTGACTAAAAGTGGAGGGAGCGGGGGCTGGAATTCCTTCCATCTTTTTTTTTTTTTTAATTTTCCAAAGAAGGAACAGAGAAGGGGGCCAGGTGAGGATATTCCCTGAGAAGCCCAGTCCTCTGTTCTTAACGCTACCTTGCTAATGCGGGAAATGGCGAATAGTTTGAAATAAAGAAAAGAAAAAAAAACATATATATATATATATATATATATATATATATATATATATATATATATATATATATATATATAGAGAGAGAGAGAGAGAGAGAGAGAGAGAGAGAGAGAGAGAGCAGTGTTGTTTCAGAAGTGGTAGAGGATGTGTGGTTCAGGTGTTTGCTTTGAAGAAAGTGTGGGAGAATTACTTAGAAAAATATATGGTTTTGTATGTAGCAATTATGGACCTGGAGAAGGCATATATTAGGATTGATAAAGATGCTCTATCGAAGTATCTAAGGGTATGTGGCGTGGGAGGTAAGCTGCTAGTAGCAGTGAAAGGTTTTTACTAAGTATGTAAAGCATGTGTACGAGTAGGAAGAAGGGAAAGTGATTGGTTCCCAGTGAATGTTGATTTGCGGCAAAGGGTGCGTGATGTGTCCATGATTGTTTTTTGTTTATGGATGGGGTGGTAAGGGAAGTGAATGCAAGAGTTTTGGAGAGAGGTGCAAGAATGGAATATGTTGTGGATTAGCGGGCGTGGGGAGTGAGTCAGTTGTTGTTTGCTGATGAATCAGCGCTGGTGGCTGATTCGGGTGAGAAACTGCAAAAGTGGGTGACTGAGTTTAGAAAAGTGTGTGGAGGGAGAAAGTTTAGGGTAAATGTGAATAAGAGCAAGGGTATTAGGTTCAGTAGGGTTTAGGGACAAGTTGTTGGGAGTTGAAGTCTGCATGGAGAAAACCTGGGGAATGCGAAGTGCTTTAGATACCTGGGAGTGGACATATCAAGCAAATGAAGCCATGGAATCGGAAGCGAGTCACAGAGTGGGGAAGGGGACGAAGGTTCTGGGATCGTTGAAGAATGGTGGAAGGCGAGAGCGGTATCTCGGAGAGAAAAAATAGGTATGTTTGAAGGAATAGTGGTTCCAACAATGTTATATTGTTGCGAGGCATGGGCTATAGATAGGGTTGTGCGGAGGAGGGTGGATGTGTTAAAAATGAAATCTTTGAGGACAATATGCAGTGTAGGGTGGTTTGATTGCGCAAGTAGTGAATGGGTAAGAGAGATGTATGGTGATGAAAAGAGGGTGGTTAAGAGAGCAGAAGGGAGTGCGTTGAAATGGTTTGGACACATGGAGAGAATGAATGGGGAAAGATTGACAAAGAGGATATACGTGTCAGAGGTGGAGAGAAGAAGGAGAAGCGGGAGACCAAACTGGAGGTGGTAGGATGGAGTGAGAGATATTCAGAGTGATTTGGGCCTGAGCATTCAGGAGGGTAAGGAGCGTGCAAGGAATAGAGTGAATTGGAACGATGTGGTATACTGGGGTCGACGTGCTGTCAATTAATTGAACCAGGGCATGTGAAGCGTCTAGGGTAAACCATGGAAAGGTTTGTGGGGTCTGGATGTAAATATGGAGCTGTGGTTTCGGTGCATTACACATAATAGCTAGAGACTGAGTGTGACCGAATGTGGCCTTTTTTGTCTGTTCCTTGCGCTGCCTCGCTGTGGGAGGGGGGGGGGGGGGGATGATGCCATTTCGTGTGTGGAGATTCGGCGATGGGAATGGATGAAGGCAGCAAGTATGAATATGCACATGTGTATATATGTATAGGTCTATGTATATATAAATGCGATGTATAGGTTGAAATGTATGTGTATATATATGTGCGTGTGTAGGCGTTTATGTATATACATGTATATGTGGGTGGGTTAGGCCATCCCTTGTCTGTATCCTTGCGTTACCTCGCTAACGCGGGAGACGGCGGTTAAGTATAATAAATACAAATATGAATATATTGTTAATGAGATGGCCTTCGTTAAAGCAGTCAATTTCAGGTGTCGTCTCAGCTAACTAACAGAAAAAAGAATAGATAATAGCCGAAGTTCTAATTATCCAATGTCCGTTATCAATATGTAATCTTTATCATCTCTTTCTGCGCTGAGGAAATTACTTTGCAGATCTCTTAAAGATTTCCTGTTTATAACTCATGTTCCCTCAGAAATGCCTCCTACTCATGTAAGTACCTAGGTTTTTCTCTTCCTCTTTCGTTTGACACTTCAGAACTTGTTAATTCCTTTATGCAACACACGAATTCTCTACAGGTTCATTATGCTCACAGGCCCCATCCCACATTACCAACTTATTCTTTACTGCATTATCTAACTTTTTCTTACGAATTTCGTCTTTCTTTGTAACTTTGTATTTCCTCATTGCGTCATTGTGCAATTACCACAGTTCTGTCCCAAAAATCATTTAGTCAAGATGCAGTCTACTTGCAAATCATCAAGTTCACACCATCGTGGTTACCCGAGAGACCTCTTCTGGTGGAGGTTACATGTTAATGGCCTCGTCAAAATCCTCCCACGTCCAATGTCGCAGCTGACATGTATAATCTAGTCGTCCTGATCAAGCCGGCCCAATCCAGCTATTTAGGCACTGACCATTTCTGACCACCTCTCTAACCACGGGAATGCACGACCATCTCCACGTGCGGCACTCCATGGTTTGAGTTCTACCAACGAGCACAGTACTATAGTTCCCAGAAGGACTACTGCTGAAAACCTGAATGTCAAACCCACGTCCATCCTGGCTTTCAGAACCTCGCAATGTTGCTCCAGGATTATGGGTCGAGAGTCTGTTCCATGGAACTGGGGAATTAAGGACGGAAATATGATTAACTAAGTAAGAGTCTGAATAATCAGGCAGGTAAGTGAATTCCTACACTGACTACACTGCGAAACGATTCTGACGGAATCTCATGTGTCTTTAATTGGTGTTCATTCTGATAGGTAGGCCTCTGTCCTTCATTTGCTATTGTTTTTCTTGTTATTACGACGATAAGAATAATGATAATATAATGATAACGATAACAATATAAAATATTTTGAGTGATCGGTGTCTGAATTTACAGCAGGGTGCATGACACGCACGGGATATAGTGAAATGGAACAATTTGGTATACTATCAATGAACCTAGTCAGGGCATGTAAAGCGGTTGCGGAAAACCATGTAAAGGTTTGTGGTTCTGGATGTGGAGTGCAGGTCAGAGGAGAATAGACCGAAGGAATGCGGCATTTCTTTGTCTGTCCTTTTCGATGTTTCGCTTACGCGGGTAACGGCAAACAAGTTAGGGGAATAGAATGAAAGATCCCAATGATAATAATAATAATGATGATGATAATATCAACAATGATAATCATAATGATAATGATAGTAATAATAAAAATGATAATATGATAATAATGATAATGATGATGATAATAATAATAATAATAATAATAATAATAATAATAATAATAATAATAATGATAATCATGATAATAGTAATAATAATAATAATAATGATAATAATATCCCTGGGGATAGGGGATTAAGAATACTTCCCACGTATTCCCTGCGTGTCGTAGAAGGCGACTAAAAGGGGAGGGAGCGGGGGGCTGGAAATCCTCCCCTCTCATCTTTTTTTTTTTGATTTTCCAAAAGAAGGAGCAGAGGGGGCCAGGTGAGGATGTTCCAAAAAGGGCCCAGTCCTCTGTTTCTGGCGCTACCTCGCTGATGCGGGAAATGGCGAGTGGTTTAAAAGAAAAAAAGAAAAAAATAATAATAATAGTAATGATGATAATAATAATAATAACAATAATGATAATAATAATAATAATAATAATAATAATAATAATAATAATAATAATAATGATAATGATAATTATAATAATAATAACATCCCTGGGGATAGGGGATATTGAATGCTTCCCACGCATTCCCCACGTATCGTAGAAGGCGACTAAAGGAGACGGGAGCGGGTGGCTGGAAACCCTCCCCTCCTTGTATTTTAACTTTCTAAAGGAGGAAACAAAAGAAGAAGTCACGCGGGGACTGCTCATCCTCCTCGAAGCCTCAGATTGGGGTGTCTAAATGTGTGTGGATGTAGCCAAGATGAGAAAAAAAGATAGGTAGTATGTTTGAGGAAAGGAACCTGGATGTTTTGGGTCTGAGTAAAACGAAGCTCAAGGGTAAAGGGGAACAGTGGTTTAAGAATGTCTTGGGGGTAAAGTCAGGGGTTAGTGAGAGGACAAGAGCAAGGAAAGGAGTACCACTACTCCTGAAACAGGAGTGGTGGGAGTATGTGATAAAGTGTAAGAAAATAAACTCACGATTGCTATGGGTAAAACTGAAAGTGTATGGAAAGAGATGGGTGATTATTGGTGCATATGCACCTGGGCATGAGAAGAAACCGAGACCGGGTTATAGTGATGGCTAATTTGAATGCAAAGTTGAGTAATGTTGCAGTTGAGGGAATAATTGGTGGACATGGGGTATTCAGTATTGTAAATGGAAATGGTGAAGAGCTTGTAGATTTATGTGCTGAAAAAGAACTGATGATTGGGAATACCTGGTTTAAAAAGAAAGATATACATAAGTATACGTATGTAAGTAGGAGAGATGACCAGAGATCGTTATTGGATTACGTGTTAATTGATAGGTGCGCGAAAGAGAGACTTTTCGATTTTAATGTGCTGGGAGGTGCAGCTAGAGGGATGTCTGATAATTATCTTGTGGAGGCGAAGGTGAAGATTTGTAGAGGCTCTCAGAAAAGAAGAGAGAATGTTGGGGCGAAAAGAGTGGTGAGAGTAGGTGAGCTTGGGAAGGAGACTTGTATGAGGAAGTAGCAGGAGAGACTGAGTACAGAAGGGAAGAGGGTGAGAACTAAGGACGTAAGGGAAGTGGAGGAGGAATGGGATGTATTTAGGGAAGCAGTGATGGCTTGCACAAAAGATGCTTGTGGCATGAGAAGCTTGGGAGGTGGGCAGATTAGAAAGGATAGTGAGTGGTGGGATGAAGAAGTAAGATTATTAGTGAGAGAGAAGAGAGAGGCATTTGGACGATTTTTGCAGGGAAATAATGGAATTGACTGGGAGATGCATAAAAAAAGAGGCAGGAGGTCAAGAGAAAGGTGCAAGAGATGAAAAAGGGGGCAAATGAGAGTTGGGGTGTGAGAGTATCATTAAATTTTAGGGGAAAATGAAACGATGTTTTGGAAGATAAATAAAGTGCGTAAGATAAGAGAACAAATGGGAACTTCAGTGAAGGGGGCTAATGGGGAGGTGATAACAAATAGTGGTGATGTGAGAAGGAGATGGAGCGAGTATTTTGAATGTTTGTTGAACGTGTTTGATGATAGAGTGGCAGATATAGGGTGTTTTGGTCGAGGTAGTGTGCAAAGTGAGAGGGTTAGGGAAAATGATTTCGTAAGCAGAGAAGAGGCAGTAAAAGCTTTGCATAAGATGAAAGCCGGCAAGGCAGCGGGTTTGGATGGTATTGCAGTGGAATTTGTTAAAAAAGGGGGTGACTGTATTGTTGACTGGTTGGTAAGGTTATTTAATGTATGTATGTCTCATAATAGAATGCCTAAGGATTGATGGAATGCTTGCATAGTGCCATTGTACAAAGGCAAAGGGGATAAAAGTGAGTGCTCAAATTACAGAGGTATAAGTTTGTTGAGTATTCCTGGTAAATTATATGGGAGGGTATTGATTGAGAGGGTGAAGACATGTACAGAGCATCAGATTGGGGAAGAGCAGTGAGGTTTCAGAAGTAGTACGGGATGTGTGGATCAGGTGTTTGCTTTTTAGAGTATATATGAGAAATACTTAGAAAAGCAAATGGATCTGCGTGTAGCATTTATAGATCTGAAGAAGGCATATCATAGAGTTGATAGAGATGCTCTGTGGAAGGTATTAAGAATATACGGTGCAGGAGGCAAGTTGTTAGAAGCAGTGAAAAGTTTTTATCGAGGATGTAAGGCATGTGTACGTGTAGGAAGAGAGGAAAGTGATTGGTTCTTAGTGAATGTAAGTTTGCGGCAGGGGTGTGTAACGTCTCCATGGTTGTTTAATTTGTTTATGGATGGGGTTGTTAGGGAGGTGAATGCAAGAGTTTTGGAAAGAGGGGCAAGAATGCAGTCTGTTGTGGATGTGAGAACTTGGGAAGCGAGTCAGTTGTTGTTCGCTGATGATACAGCGCTGGTGGCTGATTCGTGTGAGGAACTGTAGAAGCTGGTGACTGAGTTTGGTAGAGTGTGTGAAAGAAGAAAGCTGAGAGTAAATATGAATAAGAGCAAGGTTATTAGGTACAGTAGGGTTGAGGGACAAGTCAATTGGGAGGCATGTTTGAATGGAGAAAAACTGGAGGAAGTAGAGTGTTTTAGATTTCTGGGATTGGATTTGGCAGCGGATGGAACCATGGAAACAAAAGTGAATCATACGGTGAGGGAGGGGCGGAAGTTCTAGGAGCGTTGAAAATTCCGTGGAAGTCGACAACATTATCTCGGAAAGCAAAATTGGGTATGTTTGTAGGAATAGTGGTTCCAACAACGTTATATGGTTGCGAGGCGTCGGCTATGGATAGAGGTGTGCAGAGGAGGGTGGATGTGCTGGAAATGAGATGTTTCAGGACAATATGTGGTGAGAGGTGGTTTGATCGAGTAAGGAATGATAGGGTAAGAGAGATGTCTGGTAATAAAACGAGTGTGGTTGAGAGAGCAGAAGAGGGTGTTTTGAAATGGTTTGATCACATGGAGAGAATGAGTGAGGAAAGACTGACCAAAACGATATATATATCAGAGGTGGAGGGACCGAGGAGAAGTGGGAGACCCAGTTGGAAGTGGAAAGATGGAGTGAAAAAGATTTTGATTGATCGGGGCCTGAACATGCAGGAGGGTGAAAGGAGTGCAAGGAATAGAGTGAATTTGAACGATATGATATACCGAGTTTGACGTGCTGTCAATGGATTGAACCAGGGCATGTGAAGCATCTGGGGTAAACCATGGAAAGTTCTCTGGGGCCTGGATGTGGAAAGGGAGCTGTGGTTTCGGGCATTATTGCATGACAGCTAGAGACTGAGTGTGAACGAATGGGGCCTTTGTTGTCTTTTCCTAGCGCTACCTCGCACACATGAGGGGGGAGGGGGATGGTATTCCATGTGTGGCGAGGTGGCGATGGAAATGAATAAAGGCAGTCAGTGTGAACTGTGTGCATGGGTATATATGTATGTGTCTGTGTGTGTGTATATATATGTGTACATTGAGATGTATAAGTATGTATATTTGCGTGTGTGGACGTGTATGTATATACATGTGTATGGGGCTGGGTTGGGCCATTTCTTTCGTCTGTTTCCTTGCGCTACCTCGCAAACGCGGTAGACAGCGACAAAGCAAAATAGATAGAAAAAAAAAAAAAAAAAAAAAATATATATATATATATATATATATATATATATATATATATATATATATATATATATATATATATATATATATATATATATATATATATATATATATATATATATATTTATATATATATATATATATATATATATATATATATATATATATATATATATATATATATATATTTATTTATTTATTTATTTATTATACTTTGTCGCTGTCTCCCGCGTTTGTGAGGTAGCGCAAGGAAACAGACGAAAGAAATGGCCAAACCCCCCCCCCCATACACATGTATATACATACGTCCACACACGCAAATATACATACCTACACAGCTTTCCATGGTTTACCCCAGACGCTTCACATGCCTTGATTCAATCCACTGACAGCACGTCAACCCCGGTATACCACATCGCTCCAATTCACTCTATTCCTTGCCCTCCTTTCACCCTCCTGCATGTTCAGGCCCCGATCACACAAAATATTTTTCACTCCATTTTTCCACCTCCAATTTGGTCTCCCTCTTCTCCTCGTTCCCTCCACCTCCGACACATATATCCTCTTGGTCAATCTTTCCTCCCTCATTCTCTCAATGTGCCCAAACCATTTCAAAACACCCTCTTCTGCTCTCTCAACCACGCTCTTTTTATTACCACACATCTCTCTTACCCTTACGTTACTTACTCGATCAAACCACCTCACACCACACATTGTCCTCAAACATCTCATTTCCAGCACATCCATCCTCCTGCGCACAACTCTATCCATAGCCCACGCCTCGCAACCATACAACATTGTTGGAACCACTATTCCTTCAAACATACCCATTTCTGCTTTCCGAGATAATGTTCTCGACTTCCACACATTCTTCAAGGCTGCCAGAATTTTCGCCCCCTCCCCCACCCTATGATCCACTTCCGCTTCCATGGTTCCATCCGCTGCCAGATCCACTCCCAGATATCTAAAACACTTCACTTCCTCCAGTTTTTCTCCATTCAAACTCACCTCCCAATTGACTTGACCCTCAACCCTACTGTACCTAATAACCTTGCTCTTATTCACATTTAATCTTAACTTTCTTCTTCCACACACTTTACCAAACTCAGTCACCAGCTTCTGCAGTTTCTCACATGAATCAGACACCAGCGCTGTATCATCAGCGAACAACAACTGACTCACTTCCCAAGCTCTCTCATCCACATCAGACTGCATACTTGCCCCTCTTTCCAAAACCCTTGCATTTACATCCCTAAGAACCACATCCATAAACAAATTAAGCAACCATGAAGACATCACACACCCCTGCCGCAAACCTACATTCACTGAGAAACAATCACTTTCCTCTCTTCCTACACATACATGCCTTAAATATTCGATGAAAACTTTTCACTGCTTCTAACAACTTGCCTCCCACACCATATATTCTTAGTACCTTCCACAGAGCATCTCTATCAACTCTATCATATGCCTTCTCCATATCCATAAATGCTACATACAAATCCATTTGTTTTTCTAAGTATTTCTCACTTACATTCTTCAAAGCAAACACCTGATTCACACATCCTCTACCACATCTGAAACCACACTGCTCTTCCCCAATCTGATGCTCTGTACATTCCTTCACCCTCTCAATCAATATCCTCCCATATGATTTACCAGGAATACTCAACAAACTTATACCTCTGTAATTTGAGCACTCACTCTTATCCACTTTGCCTTTGTATAATGGCACTATGCAAGCATTCCACCAATCCTCAAGCACCTCACCATGAATCATACATACATTAAATAACCTTACCAACCAGTCAACAATACAGTCACCCCCTTTTTTAATAAATTCCACTGCAATACCACCCAAACCTGCTGCCTTGCCGGCTTTCATCTTCCGCAAAGCTTTTACTACCTCTTCTCTGTTTACCAAATCATTATCCCTAACCCTCTCATTTTGCACACCACCTCGACCAAAACACTCTATATCTGCCACTCTATCATCAAACACATTCAACAAACCTTCAAAATACTCACTCCATCTCCTTTTCACGTCACCACTACTTGTTATCACCTTTCCATTAACCCCCTTCAATAGAGTTCCCATTTGCTCCCTTGTCTTACGCACTTTATTTACCTCCTTCCAGAACATCTTTTTATTCACCTTAAAATTTAATGATACTCTCTCACCCCAACTCTCATTTGTCCTCTTTTTCACCTCTTGCACCTTTCTCTTGACCTCCTGTCTCTTTCTGCTATACATCTCCCACTCATTTTTATTATTTCCCTGTAAAAATCGTCCAAATGCCTCTGTCTTCTCTTTCACTAATAATCTTACTTCTTCATCTCACTACTCACTACCCTTTCTAATCAACCCACCTCCCACGCTTCTCATGCCACAACCATCTTTTGCGCAAGCCATCACTGCTTCCCTAAATACATCTCATTCCTCCCCCACTCCCCTTACCTCCTTTGTTCTCACCTTCTTCCATTCTGTACTCAGTCTCTCCTGGTACTTCCTCAGACAAGTCTCCTTCCAAAGCTCACTTACTCTCACCACCCTCTTTACCCCAACATTCTCTCCTCTTTTCTGAAAACCCATACAATATATTTATTTATATATATATATATATATATA
Source organism: Panulirus ornatus (assembly GCF_036320965.1). NCBI lineage: Eukaryota > Metazoa > Arthropoda > Malacostraca > Decapoda > Palinuridae > Panulirus > Panulirus ornatus. The sequence goes on from NC_092237.1 coordinate 39,278,244, forward strand.
TATATATATATATATATATATATATATATATATATATATATATATATATATATATATATATATATATATGTATACGTTGAGATGTATAGGTATGTATATTTGCGTGTGTGGACGCGTATGTGTATACATGTGTATGTGGGTGGGTTGGGCCATTTTCTTTTGTCTGTTTCCTTGCGCTACCTCGCTAACGCGTGAGACAGCGACAAAGCAAAATGAATAATGAAAATAAGATAATAATAATAATAATGATAATAATAATAATAATAATAATAATAATAATAATAATAATGATAATAATGATAATAATAGTGATGAAAATAATGATAATAGTAATAACAATAATAATTTTGCACTAACTATGCCCAGCACTTCATAACCCGATGCAACCATTATGTCTACATAATCTGAATACATTACCTGATGTAACCTCAGGGCTTCGAACAAACATGTTTAATCCATATTAAACTATGAGCTCTACAAAGAAGAACTATAATCTTCGCAAGAGCAACTCTTAGTACATATATCTCTTTCACCAACAATCTAAATCTCAAATAGCATTCAGGAGGTGATTACCTGTCGTGTGTAGTAGGTGGTGACCCTCTCAGAGAGAGTGGTCATGGGTATGTCTGTAATCGTCTGTGACACTCCCTCGTAATGATTAGGAAGCACCATGATTGGGTGAGGATAGGAAGCCTCTACTGGTGTGTGTGAAGGAGTCAGCAGTGTTACCCACTGTAAGATCCGTACTATTACACTATAACTAACATTTTGAGAAATATTTCTGCCTCCGGCTACATACCAATGACCTAAAAGTCACATACTGACAGATGCGTACATGAAGAAGGTCCTCGAGCATCGCACTGCACTGCCCAAACTGTCCTCGAGTCAGAGAGCCTTCTGCATTCGTTCTAACCCGTGTCAAAGGAGTCTGTGCGTTAGTCAAGCTGTGAGATATTCTTTGATTAGGAACACTTAAAGTTTTGTGTTCCAGATCCTTTGATGTACTGGTGTTGCGTGCTGGTATGAACTGAGGTTTTGTATATGCACAATTTGTAGTTATGTTTCCCTATGACACAAACTATCTATGTTAGATTATGTGTTATAAAATCAGATCTTGATTAATTTTTTCTGTACACTCAGGATTAAGTTTGATGTTTCAACTGCAACGTACGACTTGAAAGCTGGTTAGCTTCACATAAGCTTTGCATGCTACTCTATGCAACATATAGTAAGTCCATATAAGATAAATGATCACATCAACGATGTATAATGCATTAGCCATGGCAAAAACCCTATATGATCGACTACGTTGTCTATGATCGTTTAACCATAGGATGAGTTTCCACGACACTCCATGAGACCCCAACTCAGTGTTTCATCAAATGAACAGACAGACAGACAGACAAACAGACAGACAGAAGACAGAAAGACAGACAGAAAAACAGACAGTGATTTACTTGTACCTGCAGATGCTGGAGACTGATGGCTGTAGGCCCAGAATCACCCGATGGAGAGGTGTTACGATGGGCCACCTTGTTCACCTCATCATTGGCCCACTGGGTCACCAACCCCGCCTCCGTCAGCCGGATCAAACTGGAGAATATACAGGAGGCGTGAAGAGAGAGAGAGATGGAGATATTTACTCACCGGTCAATTTGATATTTACACATTAACGGTAACCGATGATCGTCCTGTGGTCATTAGAAAATGAAAAATCCTAAGTAACCACCTCCATCCCTTACTGGCTGAAAACATCAGTGTAGGCAACAATGACCCTGCTCTTTTTTTTTTTCTTTGTATATCAATATCTATGTTTCTGTATGGTTTTATCAGCTCGTGGATGTTAACATTTTACCTAATTTGTCTTACTTTATCTATTAAACTGCCACACACACACACACACACACACACACACACACAAACACACACACACACACACACACACACACACACACACACACACACACACACACACACACACACACACACACACACACACACTGACACCAAGAATCTTTTAGTTCTCCCTTTTAATAATAATTTCACTTTACTTCCCATGTTGCTTAAATCCTTTAATGTAAATGTTGCCTTCAGCAACAATGATACTATAAAGAATATCTTAATCAGGAACTCACCAGAAAATACTCCTGGGTGCATCTATAAAGTGACATGTAGAAATTGTGATAAATTTTACGTTGAGCAGACTGTTAAACTTAAGCAACATAAATATAGTATAAGAACAGGACAAGAATCAAATGCCTTGTTTAATCACGTTAAAAACTATGACCATTGTATTGACTGGAGTAATGCCATTTCAGTTATTAACTCTAACTCCAGTACCACGAGAAATATCATCGAATCTTCTATTACTAAATACACAAAGAATTATAATCTTAATATTTGTGAAGGTCTATACAAATTGGATAACTTTATTGTTGATAGAATTTGTAAACAATTCACCTTCTAATCCACGTAATAAGTTTATGATACGCTTGTTGTCTGTCTTGGACAATCACATGTTTACCATATGGCGTCCTAGCTACGTCTCTTCGATGTATATCAATTGAATGTTATATTTCTCTCTTCACATTGCTTCATACAGTGCAACACACGGCTTCACAGTGTTTCCGCATGATATATAACACATTTTTTTATATCTCTGATAACTGACAGTAAATACATGTTTAATGTACCAACACGAAAGTTGAAGCTGTTTATTTTCATAGAGGAAAGCTTTCTGTATATATAGTATACAATAGTAACGGTGTCTACGAGAATGGTCACTTCCAATCTCATAAAAATGGAAATGTTCTGTATATATCTTGGCGTGCAACATACACAGGCACCTAAGTCTGAAGTCAAAATACTATTGAACTTTTGCTGACTTAAGTTTTGCTCTGCTAACTGGTAGTTAATGTCCAGAGCAGGTTAGACTTATGGTGTTCAGAAACGTCAAAATGTTCGAGTTTGTTGCACTGCAATTTCAGAACGTCACTCACATCCTGTTGAAGGCATCCTTGATGGGTGAGCCGCTGTTACAGGCGATGCCGTAGCCTTGGTAAAGGAAAGTCTGGCGGGCGAAGTAGAACTTATCTCGTCCCTTTTGGGTGGCCTTCACCTTGGAGTTAAGATGAGCGTGGATGAGCACAAACTTCTGCTGCAGTATCTACCAAGGGGAAAGGGTATGACAATGAATGCTATAATCTTTGGACATTTTGATAATTCTTACAGCATAACATTTCTCCCCACCTACCTTTATAACATCACATTTTCCTTTAAAAGCAAGTTGATGCTTCTGTGTAGTTACGAAAAGCCCAGGATACGTTCCCGCGGTTGACAAGTGTGGTTACAATAGGCTTGAAGGCTAATTGCACTTTCCTAGGCGACCTATTAATCTTAAGTAACACCTGCATTGATAACTTGTCACCATTTCGAGAGCTCTTCCACCATTTGGCCGACGCTAGCCTCTCTGCCAGCTTGATAAAGGGTGAGTTTGGGCACTGCAGGGTAATATTTCCACGATATCAAGTCGGCCACGGCTGCTACCACATCAAGGCAGCTACGGCCAAGGTGGAGGACATCTGGAGAGTCCCCAAGCCCACTCATTCGAGGGCGCTGTTGAGGTTCCTGGGCATGGCTCACTATCAAAGAAGGCACTCCTCGATTTTGTTCTCAGGTGATCATCACTACTCACCAGCCTTCGGAACCGACCACTGGCAGAATGCCTTCGACAAGATGCACCGCTTGCTAACCTGTGCCCCTGTGTCGCAGGCTCCCGACCTGGAACGTCCATTTTAAACCTGCAGGTGAACACTAAAGACTTGAGAACGGGAGCTGTCCTGTTGTAAACACAGAGCCAGCCAGATAATATCTGTTTAATGGCTTAGTGAACTGTAACTTTCTTTATATTTCCTGAAATTAATTCCTTTATTACATCTTTCATTTCTTTTGTTATCCAACCTGACATTTCTTTCTCGTTACTTCTCTTTTTCCCCTGATGATAGTGTCGTGATATTTCCCATAAAAAACGTACCATTAGATATTATCATTATAGCATGGTTACTATTACTAACTTCTCATCAGTTTCATAAAGTTAATCAGTGCCTTGTCCTTAGTTATGACTAAATGTAATACATTGCTGGTTCTATAGAGTATTGAATCATTTTGAGTGTAAATGTAATTACTTGTTAACTGTATTAGTCTCTGTTTTGTCATTGCCTTTTGTGTTTTGGAAACTTTATTTCTTTTTTATTACAGATGTTGTCTTCTGTTAGCCTTTTTATGTAGTTTTGTTGTTCTATCTACCACTCCAACAAATGATCCGGTCATCTTATTTATCTTTTCGACACACAGTGAATCATGTGCGTTTACATCAGTGCTATATAACCTGGCTACATTTAGACACATTAACTGAAAGCATATCCACTCCATTTACCAGACATAATTAATTGCCTCGGCAAACTTTATATCCTGATATCATTAATTTCACAACCGAATGATCATTTGCAGCCCAATTTCCTGTTATCGCCACGATGTCTTCTTGTCTGGCTATATCTAGGTAGTTAGGTCACACCACTTTAAGTTGCTGCGCTGATACATTTGGGTTTAACGTTACCATTTACATAACAGTTTGCTTAAATCTGTATAACTTCTTCGATCCTGGATCCCTTTGTTTGCCGTTCGCCAACAAGAATCAGAACTTCGACGACAAATGACAGAGGTCCAGTGACAGTTAATCATCCAAAGCGAAGACGTGTACACTGCACTGAGTTTAGCATAAGTGATTGACTTCACAGCAGAAGACAATCTAATTCCACTCTGGCTAAAGTGACACTCAGTTCGTGCCAGCACTTGCCTGTTGACTATTCTTAAGTCCTCTTGCACTGTATAGGGCACCTTCACGTAAGGTTATATTTATAGATTCTCCAGTGATCACACCGAGAGAAAAGGGTGTAAAACTTCAGTTTTCAAGCATTTCTGGAAGGCATCAAAACTCACGAGCTTGTTCACACGGTACCACAAGCTTGCTTATGTCTCAGTGGCTATCACACACCGTTCTTCCTTCATAATTATACACTGATCAGGGTCCCGTACATCAAAGACATATGAAGTATTAGGAATGTGATGCAATTTAAAAAGCAAAATATCAAGAATTAAGGAAATATGACGTATGATAATCAACACTTAAACAGGAGCTATAAGTATCCATGAAAAACATGTGGTTTCTCAAAGCAACTGAACTACATCAGACTCTACATTGGTAAAGAACAGTCTCAAAGGGCGTCCTTAAGATTTGATAAGTATTAATCATAGACTTATGATTGACCCATTCTACATACTGATAACAGATTATTAAGATGAACACTCATATGTAACTATTTCGGGCTGTCAAGTACTATTATCATTTCAAAAATAGAATTAGAACCCATCTCTTTTGGTTCTGGCTACCTGCCTTTACCGGAAATTCAGTTTGGACCTTTAGGTCGCAACGCTAACCCTTGCACTACGATACGTATGAGTCTTTGTGTCCATGATTGCTGGACACCACTGCCTCACCTTGTCAATCCCAGCATCAGGATTGGGCAGGAAGCTCTGGTCTCGGTCCTCATGGTTAAAGAGCTGCCAGACCTCATGGTAGATTCCGCTTTTGGCGCTCTGAAAAATTACATTTGATATCATATTTGACTTTAGTCGGCTATTCTCCTGCCCTAGCTACATCACAGATTGGTACATCATACTTAAAGCAAGTGGCACATGGATTTTCATTAGGTCTTAGGGTTCAACTCTATGACTTCTTTACCAACTTTAAGATACTCATCAATGAAAGATCTTGGATACTTTAACTTGGATCCAATAGAATATATCTTCTCAAACTCATCATCAATAGACACTGGACCGCAAATTCATGATGCCCTAAGGAACATAGACTAGAATGATGATAATTTAACTCTCTTATGTTGAGCTCAGTAATAATATATATATATGAGCATACATTGGTAAGTTTTTTGTATATGCTAAACTTAAACTTGTTACCTTGCTTATGGATCATGCAATCTAAAAATGGTAACATACCATTATTTTCATTTTATACAGTAAATTTGATGGAAGGTACTAAATTGTTAAGTAAAGGGAGAAATGTTTGTAAATTTTCATTTGTTGGCCAAACACAAAGAACATCATCTACATACCTATAGCATACTGCATTAGAAGTAGGATATCCTTTAGTAACTTTGTGCAAAGAATTCCATATAACGTTTACTCAATACATGTGAAAGTGGGTTACCCATTGCCAAACCAAATTTTTTGGCATAATATTCTCCATTGCAAGAGAAGAAACGTGCCTTTCAAATGGCTATATTGACACAATGGAAGAACCGGATGTTGGACTACTGCTATAATAGATTAAGAAGTGAACGCAATAAGCTACAAAGGAAACTGATATGTAAGTTGGACCATCTTAATAAAAGGAGTGATTGGACTAGGAACACAAACCCTTCCCATGTGATAAACCTGTCCAATATACAACTAGATAAGGATTCCAGGTTTGCTCCAGGCTACGGATTAAGTTTTGTGTGCTCTAACAGGAAAGCCAACTGTGTTGATGTCACAAAGTCTTTCTGCAATTTAGAGAAGCACAGTAGATTATCTAATGATGAAATTAACAACTGTAAGGGTTTAGTGTATGCAGGTTTGTCAAATCAGCGGATCCTGTTTTGGATGATATTCATTTACTTGTTTCAAAGTCTGTTTTTGAAGTGATAAAGATGTGTATAAAAGACTGTGTATTTGAATATAATGTTGAAAATTATGCTCATATTTTGGTATGGGAATTGGTAACCCTTAAGTAATCTTTATATGGAATTCGTTGAATCAAAGTTACTGAAGGACACCTTACCTTCTAACACAATTTGGTTTAGGTATGTAGCTGATGTTCTTTGTGTTTGCCCAACAAATGAAAATCCACAAACATTTCTTATTTTACTTTACAATTTAGTAGCTTCCATTAAATTTACTATAGAAAATGAAAATAAAGGTATGTTACAATTTTTAGATTGTATGATCCATAGGTAAGGAAACAAGTTTAAGTTTGATGTGTACAGGAAACCTACCAATGTATGCTCATATTTCCATTATTACTCAGCTCAACACGATAGTTAAATTATCATCATTCAAGTCTATGTTCCTTAGGCCATTACTTGTTTGCAGTCCAGAGTTTATTGATGATGAGTTTGAGAAGATATATTCAATTAGATTCAAGTTTAGATATGCTAGATCTTTCATTGATATACTCCTTAAGTTGGCAAAGAAATTATTTTATAGAGTTGAACCCAAACCTCCCCTTGACACCAAGAACATTTTAGTTCTCCCTTTTGATGATAATTTTACTTTGCTCCCCATGTTGCTTAAATCATTTAATGCAAGTGTTGTACTCAGTAACAACAATACTATAAAGAATATCTTAATCAGGAACTCGCCAGAAAGTTCCACAGAATGCATCTATATAATGCCATGTAGATATTGTGATAGATTTTATTCTATGCAGACTAGTGAAAATCTTTCACTTAGGTTTCAGCAACAAAGATATAGTATAAGAACAGAAAAAGAGTCACATGGTTTGTTTAATCAGGTTAAAAATTATGATGATTTTATAGACTGGAGTCATGCCATCTCAGTTATCAACTCTAACTCCAGTACCACGAGAAATATAATTGAATCTTCTATTATCAAAAGCACAAAGAATTGTAACACTATTATTACTGAAGGTCTATACAGGTTGGATGGCTTTGGTGTTGAAAAAAATTTGAAACAGTTCTCCATCTTGTCCAAGTAATTAGCTTATGATACGCATGTTGCCAGAATCGATCGTATCCGACCAACATTCGTACTGTCACTTGTTTACCAAATGGCGTCCTAGCTACGTCTCTTTGTTGTATATCAGCTGACTGTTATGTTTCTTTCTTGTATCTATCCTAATGATATGATTATTACACGAAAGTGCACTTCTGAAATTATCGTGTTTCATTTCTCCGTGGACTCATAGGAATATATATATGTGTGTCAGAGGTGGAGGGAACGACGAGAAGTGGGAGACCAAATTGCAGGTGGAAAGGTGGAGTAAAAAATATTTTGAGTGATCGGGGCCTGAACATACAGGAAGGTGAAAGGCGTGCAAGGAATAGAGTGAAGTGGAACGATGTGGTATACCGGGGTCGACGAGCTGTCAATGGATTGAACCAGGGCATGTGAAGCGTCTGGGGTAAATCATGGAAAGTTCTGTGGGGCCTGGATGTGGAAAGGGAGCTGTGGTTTCGGTGCATTATACATGACAGCTAGAGAATGAGTGTGAATAAATGTGCCCTTTGTTGTCTTTTCATAGTGCTACCTTGCGCACATGCGGGGGGAGGGTGTTGTCATTTCATGTGTGGCTGGGTGGCGACGGAAGTGAATAAGGGCAGAAAGCATGAATTATGTGCATGTGTATATATGTATATGTCTGCGTGTGTATATATCTATGTACGTTGAGCTGTATAGGTATGTATATGAGCTTGTGTGGACGTGTATGTATATACAGGTGTATGTTGGTGGGCCGGGTCATTCTTTCGTCTGTTTCCTTACGCTTCCTCGCTAACGCGGGACACAGCCCCAAAGTATAATAAATACATAGATAAATAGATAGATAAATAAATAAATAGATAAATATATATATATATATATATATATATATATATATATATATATATATATATATATATATATATATATATATATATATATATATATATATACATACTTTTTATATTTTACTTGGTAGCTGTCTCCCGCGTTAGCAAGGCAGCGCAAGGAAACAGACGAAAGAATGTCCCAACCCACCCACATACACATGAATATACATTCACGTCCGCACACGTTAATATACATACTTATACATCTCAGCGTATACATATATATGTATACACACAGACATATATATATATATATATATATATATATATATATATATATATATATATATATATATATATATATATATATATATATATATATATATATATATATATATATATATATATGTATATATATATATATATATATATATATATATATATATATATATATATATATTTTTTTTTTTTTTATACTTTGTCGCTGTCTCCCGCGTTTGCGAGGTAGCGCAAGGAAACAGACGAAAGAAATGGCCCAACCCCCCCATACACATGTATATACATACGTCCACACACGCAAATATACATACCTACACAGCTTTCCATGGTTTACCCCAGACGCTTCACATGCCTTGATTCAATCCACTGACAGCACGTCAACCCCGGTATACCACATCGCTCCAATTCACTCTATTCCTTGCCCTCCTTTCACCCTCCTGCATGTTCAGGCCCCGATCACACAAAATCTTTTTCACTCCATCTTTCCACCTCCAATTTGGTCTCCCTCTTCTCCTTGCTCCCTCCACCTCCGACACATATATCCTCTTGGTCAATCTTTCCTCACTCATCCTCTCCATGTGCCCAAACCACTTCAAAACACCCTCTTCTGCTCTCTCAACCACGCTCTTTTTATTTCCACACATCTCTCTTACCCTTACGTTACTCACTCGATCAAACCACCTCACACCACACATTGTCCTCAAACATCTCATTTCCAGCACATCCATCCTCTTGCGCACAACTCTATCCATAGCCCACGCCTCGCAACCATACAACATTGTTGGAACCACTATTCCTTCAAACATACCCATTTTTGCTTTCCGAGATAATGTTCTCGACTTCCACACATTCTTCAAGGCCCCCAGAATTTTCGCCCCCTCCCCCACCCTATGATCCACTTCCGCTTCCATGGTTCCATCCGCTGCCAGATCCACTCCCAGAAATCTAAAACACTTCACTTCCTCCAGTTTTTCTCCATTCAAACTCACCTCCCAATTGACTTGACCCTCAACCCTACTGTACCTAATAACCTTGCTCTTATTAACATTTACTCTTAACTTTCTTCTTCCACACACTTTACCATACTCAGTCACCAGCTTCTGCAGTTTCTCACATGAATCAGCCACCAGCGCTGTATCATCAGCGAACAACAACTGACTCACTTCCCAAGCTCTCTCATCCCCAACAGACTTCATACTTGCCCCTCTTTCCAAAACTCTTGCATTTACCTCCCTAACAACCCCATCCATAAACAAATTAAACAACCATGGAGACATCACATACCCCTGCCGCAAACCTACATTCACTGAGAACCAATCACTTTCCTCTCTTCCTACACGTACACATACCTTACATCCTCGATAAAAACTTTTCACTGCTTCTAACAACTTTCCTCCCACACCATATATTCTTAATACCTTCCACAGAGCATCTCTATCAACTCTATCATATGCCTTCTCCAGATCCACAAATGCTACATACAAATCCATTTGCTTTTCTAAATATTTCTCACATACATTCTTCAAAGCAAACACCTGATCCACACATCCTCTACCATTTCTGAAACCACACTGCTCTTCCCCAATCTGATGCTCTGTACATGCCTTCACCCTCTCAATCAATACCCTCCCATATAATTTACCAGGAATACTCAACAAACTTATACCTCTGTAATTTGAGCACTCACTCTTATCCCCTTTGCCTTTGTACAATGGCACTATGCACGCATTCCGCCAATCCTCAGGCACCTCACCATGAGTCATACATACATTAAATAACCTTACCAACCAGTCAACAATACAGTCACCCCCTTTTTTAATAAATTCCACTGCAATACCATCCAAACCCGCTGCCTTGCCGGCTTTCATCTTCCGCAAAGCTTTCACTACCTCTTCTCTGTTTACCAAATCATTTTCCCTAACCCTCTCACTTTGCACACCACCTCGACCAAAACACCCTATATCTGACACTCTATCATCAAACACATTCAACAAACCTTCAAAACACTCACTCCATCTCCTTCTCACATCACCACTACTTGTTATCACCTCCCCATTTGCGCCCTTCACTGAAGTTCCCATTTGCTCCCTTGTCTTACGCACTTTATTTACCTCCTTCCAGAACATCTTTTTATTCTCCCTAAAATTTAATGATACTCCCTCACCCCAACTCTCATTTGCCCTTTTTTTCACCTCTTGCACCTTTCTCTTGACCTCCTGTCTCTTTCTTTTATACATCTCCCACTCAATTGCATTTTTTCCCTGCAAAAATCGTCCAAATGCCTCTCTCTTCTCTTTCACTAATACTCTTACTTCTTCATCCCACCACTCACTACCCTTTCTAATCAACCCACCTCCCACTCTTCTCATGCCACAAGCATCTTTTGCACAATCCTTCACTGATTCCCTAAATACATCCCATTCCTCCCCCACTCCCCTTACTTCCATTGTTCTCACCTTTTTCCATTCTGTACTCAGTCTCTCCTGGTACTTCCTCACACAGGTCTCCTTCTCAAGCTCACTTACTCTCACCACCCTCTTCACCCCAACATTCACTCTTCTTTTCTGAAAACCCATACAAATCTTCATCTTAGCCTCCACAAGATAATGATCAGACATCCCTCCAGTTGCACCTCTCAGCACATTAACATCCAAAAGTCTCTCTTTCGCACGCCTGTCAATTAACACGTAATCCAATAACGCTCTCTGGGCATCTCTCCTACTTATATAAGTATACTTATGTATATCTCGCTTTTTAAACCAGGCATTCCCAATCATCAGTCCTTTTTCAGCACATAAATCTACAAGCTCTTCACCATTTCCATTTACAACACTGAACACCCCATGTATACCAATTATTCCCTCAACTGCCACATTACTCACCTTTGCATTCAAATCACCCATCACTATAACCCGGTCTCGTGCATCAAAACCACTAACACACTCATTCAGCTGCTCCCAAAACACTTGCCTCTCTTGATCTTTCTTCTCATGCCCAGGTGCATACGCACCAATAATCACCCACCTCTCTCCATCAACTTTCAGTTTTACCCATATTAATCGAGAATTTACTTTCTTACACTGTATCACATACTCCCACAACTCCTGTTTCAGGAGTATTGCTACTCCTTCCCTTGCTCTTGTCCTCTCACTAACCCCTGACTTTACTCCCAAGACATTCCCAGACCACTCTTCCCCTTTACCCTTGAGCTTCGTTTCACTCAGAGCCAAAACATCCAGGTTCCTTTCCTCAAACATACTACCTATCTCTCCTTTTTTCACATCTTGGTTACATCCACACACATTTAGGCACCCCACTCTGAGCCTTCGAGGAGGATGAGCACTCCCCGCGTGACTCCTTCTTCTGTTTCCCATTTTAGAAAGTTAATACAAGGAGGGGAGGATTTCTGGCCCCCCGCTCCCGTCCCCTCTAGTCGCTTTTTACGACACGCGAGGAATACGTGGGAAGTATTCTTTCACCCCTATCCCCAGGGATAATATACATATATATATACATATACACACACACACACATACGCACACACACACACACACACACACACACACATATATATACATATGAAAAATGTAAGAAATATATATATATATATATATATATATATATATATATATATATATATATATATATATATATATATATATATATATATATATATATATATATATACATATATATATATATATATGTATATATATATATATATATATATATATATATATATATATATATATATATATATATATATGTATATATATATATATGTATATATATATATATATATATATATATATATATATATATATATATATATATATATATATATATATATATATATATATATATATATATATATATATATATATATATATATGTGTGTGTGGTGTGAGGTGGTTTGATCGAGTAAGTAACGTAAGGGTAAGAGAGATGTGTGGAAATAAAAAGAGCGTGGTTGAGAGAGCAGAAGAGGGTGTTTTGAAATGGTTTGGTCACATGGAGAGAATGAGTGAGGAAAGATTGACCAAGAGGATATATGTGTCGGAGGTGGAGGGAACGAGGAGAAGAGGGAGACCAAATTGGAGGTGGAAAGATGGAGTGAAAAAGATTTTGTGTGATCGGGGCCTGAATATGCAGGAGGGTGAAAGGAGGGCAAGGAATAGAGTGAATTGGAGCGATGTGGTATACCGGGGTTGACGTGCTGTCAGTGGATTGAATCAAGGCATGTGAAGCGTCTGGGGTAAACCATGGAAAGCTGTGTAGGTATGTATATTTGCGTGTGTGGACGTATGTATATACATGTGTATGGGGGGGGGGGGGGGTTGCGCCATTTCTTTCGTCTGTTTCCTTGCGCTACCTCGCAAACGCGGGAGACAGCGACAAAGTATAATAATAATAATAATAATAATAATATATATATATATATATATATATATATATATATATATATATATATATATATATATATATATATATATATATATATATATATATATATATATATATATATATATATATATATATATATATATATATATATATATATATATATATATATATATATATATATATATATATATATATATATATATATACATATATGTACATAAGTCATAATGTCTGCCTCTACTCATTCCCATCACAATCCCGCAACACATGGAATAACATCCCCCTCCCCCCTCATGTGTGCGAGGTAGCGCTAGGAAAAGACAACAAAGTCCACATTCGTTCACACTCGGACTCTAGCTGTCAGTTATAATGCAGCGAAACCACAGCTCTTTCCACATCCAGGGCCCACAAAACTTTCCATGATTTACCCCAGACGCTTCACATGTACTGGTTGAATCCATTGACAGCTCGTGGACCCCGGTATACCACATCGTTCAGATTCACTCTATTCCTTGCACACGTTCATCCTCCTGCATTTTCAGGCCCCGATCACTCAAAATCGTTTTCAATCCATCTTTCCACCTCCAATTTGATCCCCAACTTCTCCTTCCCTCCACCTCTGACACATATATCCTCTTGGTCCATCTTTCCTCACTCATTGTCTTCATGTGACCAAACCATTTCAAAACACCCTCTTCTGCTCTCTCAACCACACTTTTTTCATTATCACTCATCTATTTTACCATATTATTACTTACTTGACCAAACCACCTCACACCACATATTGTCCTTAAACATCTCATTTTCAGCACATCCACCCTCCTCCGCACAACTCTATGTATAGCCCAAGCCTCGCAACCATATAACATTGTTGGAACCACTATTCCTTCAAACATACCCATTTTTGCTTTCCGAGATACTCTTCTCGACTTATAAACATTCTTTAACGCTCCCAGAACTTTCGCCCCCTCCCTCATCCTATGATTCACTTCCGCTTCTATGGTTCCATCTGTTGCCAAATCAGCTCACAGATATCTAAAACAATTGACTTCCTCCAGTTTTTCTCCATTCAAACTTACCTCCCAATTGACTTGTCCCTCAACTCTACTGTACCTAATAAAGTTGCAGTTATTCACATTTACTCTCAGCATTCTTCTCTCACACTCTTTACCAAACTCAGTTACCAGCTTCTGCATTTTCTCACATGAATCAGCCACCAGCGTTGTATCATCAGCGAACAACAACTAACTACTTCCAAAGCTCTCTCATCCACAACAGACTGCATTCTTGCCCTTCTTTCCAAAACTCTTGCGTTCACCTCCCTAAAAACCACATCCATAAACAAATTACACAACCATGGACACATCACACACCCCTGCTGCAAACCAACATTCACTTAGAACCAATCACTTTCCTCTCTTCCTACACGTACACATGCCTTAAATCCTCGATAAAAGCTTTTCACTGCTACAAACAACTTGCCTCCCACACACTATATTCATAGTACCTTAAACAGGACATCTCCATTATATGCCTTCTCCAGATCCATAAATGCTACATGTAAATCAATTTGCTTTTCTAAGTATTTCTTGAATACATTTTTCAAAGAAAACACCTGATCTACACATCCTCTACCACTTCTGAAACCACACTGCTCTTCTACAATCTAATGCTCTGTACATGCCTTCAGCCTCTCAATCAATGCCCTCAAATACAATTTCCCAGGAATACTCAATAAACATATACCTCTGTAATTTGAGCACTCACTTTTATCCCTTTTGCCTTTGTAGAATGGCACTATGCAAATATTCCGCCAATCCTCACGCACCTCACCATGATTCATACATACATTAGATAACCTTACCAACCAGTCAACAATACAGTCACCACCTTTACTAATAAATTCCTCTGCAATACCATCGAAACCCGCTGCCTTGCCAGCTTTCATCTTCCGCAAAGCTTTTACTACCTCCTCTGTTTATTAAATCATTCTCCCTAACATTCTCATTTTGAACACCACCTCGACCAAAATACCCTACATCTGCCACTCTATCATCAAACACATTCAACAAACCTTCAAAATACTCACTCCATCTCCTTCTCACATCACCACTACTTGATATCACCTCCCCATTTGTCCCCTTTACTGATGTTCCCATTTGTTCCCTTCTCTTACGCACTTTATTTACCTCTTTCCAAAACATCTTTTTATTCACCCTAAAATTCAATGATGCTCTCTCACCCCAATTCTCATTTGCCCTCTTTTTCACCTCTCGCACCTTTCTCTTGACCTCCTGCCTCGTTCTTTTATACATCTCCCAGTCATTTGCATTATTTCCCTGCAAAAATCGTCCAAATGCCTCTCTCTTCTCTTTCACTGATAATCTTACTTCTTCATCCCACCACTCACTACCCTTGCTAATCTGCCCACCTCCCACGCTTCTCATGCCACAAGCATCTTTTCTGCAAGCCATCACTGCTTTCCTAAATACATCCCATTCCTCCCCCACTCCCCTTACGTCCTTTGTTATCACCTTTTTCCATTCTGTACTCAGTCTCTCCTGGTACTTCCTCACACAAGTCTCCTTCCCAAGCTCACTTACTCTCACCACTCTCTTCACCCCAACATTCTCTCTTCTTTTCTGAAAACCTCTGCAAATCTTCATCTTCGCCTCCACAAGATAATGATCAGACAACCCTCCAATTGCACCTCTCAGCACATTAACATCCAAAATTCTCTCTTTCACGCGCTATCAATGAACACGTAATCCAATAACGCTCTCTGACCATCTCTCCTATTTACACAATAATACTTATGTATATCTCTTTTTTTAAACCAGGTATTCCCAGTCACCAGTCCTTTTTCAGCACATAAATCTACAAGCTCTTCACCATTTCTATTTCCAATACTGAACATCCTATGTACACTAATTATTACCTCAACTGCCACATTGCTTACCTTTGAATTCAAATCACACATCACTATAACCCGGTCTCGCGCATTAAAACTACTAGCACACTCACTCAGCTGCTCCCAAAAGCACTTGCCTGTAATGATCTTTCTTCTCATGCCCAGGTGCATATGTGCTAATTATCACCCATCTCTCTCCATCCACTTTCAGTGTTACCCACATCATTCTAGAGTTTACTTTCTTACCCGCGCCGTCTCAGCAAACATGAGAAAAAAGGAAGGTGGATGAGAGGGCTGAAGACGGTGTTCTGAAATTGTTTCGACATAAGGAGAGAATAAGTGAGGGAAGGTTGACGCGGAGGATATGTTTCAAAAGTGAAGGGGAGAAGAATTGGGAGACCAAACTGAATACAGAAGGATAGTGAAAATTATTTTCACTTGGCGAACCGAACATGCCAGAGAGTGAAAGTACATCACAGAAACTCACAGATTAGTGTGGAAAGAGTAGAGGAGCACATGCTTACATTTACTTATGGTAAGTGGAATCTCAACGAAGTCACAGAAAGTCACCTTGAAGGCATCCTCATAGCTGGAGTCCCTGACGGCGCCGATTGTGTAGCCGTCCCGGTGGGCCTGAGCCAGCTGGTGTAGTGAGTCGATGGGCTTCTCGTAGGAGGTGACGGCGAACGCTGCCGTCAGAGTTCCGGAGTACAGTGCTGGGGGTTACTATATGGTCATTTTAAGGAACAGACAGAAAGAAAGAGATAGCGGGGCAGTGATGTTAAGGGATGGTGAGGTATCAAACGTGCCCAGGTTTATGGATAGGATAGGATACTATAGGGTAGAATAGGATAGGATATACATGAAAATGCAAATAGTACATTATTTTTTTTCTCTGTGACCTTTAGCTGTAAGAACTAACAAAAAAAAAACAAAAAAAACATAATGAAGATGCAGAAAATAGTTATGAAGCAAATGATAAGTTGTTAATGAATAGATGAGATTATACAAAAATGGCTGGTATAAACTGCCGTGGTGGTTGATACATTGGGAAAACGTAGGCATCAGGTCAGTCAAGAGAGCAATACATGAGGAGCGAATCTCTCACTGTACAACCAAGCGTTCCATTATAAACCTTACTAACCTTGAAAACATTTTCCGTCGTTAAATGTCCTGTTAGTTTAAGAGACCCATTATGACCAACGGGAAGCTCTGGTTTGTGGACCTCACACTTACACTGATTTGTAACAAATCTTGTATCGGAGATTTCGAGAAAAACCATCTCATATCAAATCTTGATAAGTGTACACGGAGAACCGTATTCTCTAAGATGCTCTGACAACTTTTCAGTTCATTG
The DNA here is from genome assembly GCF_036320965.1 of Panulirus ornatus. NCBI lineage: Eukaryota > Metazoa > Arthropoda > Malacostraca > Decapoda > Palinuridae > Panulirus > Panulirus ornatus. The sequence continues at coordinate 39,295,858 of NC_092237.1, forward strand.
TATATGATTAGTTGAAATGGTAACCACTAAAGAAGCCAAGAATTTACTAAGCATTTAGACACTCTATAAAACACCACACCGACAGAACTGATTACAGGAAGAAGAGAATGGCTTTTGAAGATTATTAGATAAACAATACAAGAGAGGGAACTCAAGACTGATAGATGAAAAAAATTTTGTCGATTCAGGTTCATCCCTCAGCAATGATTTCATAGGAGAGTTGAAATACCTGTTGGGCTGTGGGAACTTTACTAGTTTTTTCTTCATAAACATTATCTGCTTAAATTGATGTATCTATAACAATAAACTTACATCTGTTTGCTTTATTAATATGTGTGTACTTATTCCTCTTCGAGTTATGAAACATGAACATAAGAGGATGAGGTGCGGTGGACCAAATCTACTAGGGTTTAAACCATAAACTAAAAATATGCAATCGAAAGCTAATTACTTCCGCATTCCACTCTGTCTAACTATATTTATTATAGAGTGTCGCTGTCTCCCGCGTTAGCGAGGTAGCGCAAAGAAACAGATGAAAGAATCTACCAACACACCAATATACACATGTATATACATACACGCCCACACACGCACATATACTTACCTATACATCTCAACGTATACAAATATATATATATATATATATTCTTTCTTTTTTCTTTTAAACTATTCGCCATTTCCCGCGATAGCGAGGTAGCGTTAAGAACAGAGGACTGGGCGTATTTTGGAATATCCTCACCTGGCCCCCTCTGTTCCTTCTTTTGAAAAATTAAGAAAAAAACGAGAGGGGAGGATTTCCAGCCCCCCCGCTCCCTCCCCTTTTAGTTACCTTCTACGACACGCAGGGAATACGTGGGAAGTATTCTTAATCCCCTATCCAAAGGGATAATATATATATATATATATATATATATATATATATATATATATATATATATATATATATATATATATATATATATATATATATATATATGTATATATATATATATATATATATATATATATATATATATATATATATATATATATATATATATATATATATATATATATATATATATATATATATATATATATATATATATATATATATATATATATATATATATATATATATATATATATATATATATATATATATATATATATATATATATATATATATATACATATATATATATATATATATATATATATATATATATATATATATATATATATATATATATATATATATATATATATATATATATATATATTATCCCTGAGGATAGGGGAGAAAGAATACTTCCCACGTATTCCCTGCGTGTTGTAGAAGGCGACTAAAAGGGAAGGGAGCGGGGGGCTGGAAATCCTTACCTCTCGTTTTTTTTTTTTTCATTTTCCAAAAGAAGGAACAGAGAAGGGGGTCAGGTGAGAATATTCCCTCTAAGGCCCAGTTCTCTGTTCTTAACGCTATCTCGCTAATGCGGGAAATGGCGAATAGTATGAAAAAAGAAAAAAAAAATATATATATATATATATATATATACATATATATATATATATATATATATATATATATATATATATATATATATATATATATATATATATATATATATATATATATATATATATGTATATATATATATATATATATATATATATATATATATATATATATATATATATATATATATATATATATATATATATATATATATATATATATATATATATATATGTATGTATATATATATATGTATATATATATATATATATATATATATATATATATATATATATATATATATATATATATATATATATATATATATATATATATATATATATATATATATATATATATATATATATATATATATATATATATATATATATATATATATATATATATATATATATATATATATATATATATATATATATATATATATATATGTATATATATATATATATATATTATCCCTGGGGATAAGGGAGAAAGAATACTTCCCACGTATTCCCTGTGTGTCGTAGAAGGCAACTAAAAGGGGAGGGAGCGGGGGTCTGGAAATTCTCCCCCTCTCGTTTTTTTCTTTTTAATTTTCCAAAAGAAGGAACAGAGTGGGGCCAGGTGAGGATATTCCAAAAAAGGACCAGTCCTCTGTTCTTAACGCTACCTCGCGAACGCGGGAAATGGCGAATAGTTTAAAATAAAAAGAATATATATATATATATATATATATATATATATATATATATATATATATATATATATATATATATATATATATATATACATATATATTTATTTATCTATTTTGCTTTGTCGCTGTCTCCCGCGTTTGCGAGGTAGCGCAAGGAAACAGACGAAAGAAATGGCCCAACCACCACCATACACAATGTATATACATACACGTCCACACACACAAATATACATACCTATACATCTCAATGTACACATATATATATACACACAGACACATACATATATACCCATGCACACAATTCACACTCTGCCTTTATTCATTCCCATCGCCACCTCGCCACACATGGAATACCATCCCCCTCCCCCCTCATGTGTGCGAGGTAGCACTAGGAAGAGACAACAAAGGCCACATTCGTTCACACTCAGTCTCTAGCTGTCATGTATAATGCACCGAAATCACAGTTCCCTTTCCACTTCCAGACCCTAGAAACTTTCCATGGTTTACCCCAGACGCTTCACATTCCCTGGTTCAATCCATTGACAGCACGTCGACCCCGGTATACCATATCGTTCCAATTAACTTTATTCCTTGCACGCCTTTCACCCTCCTGCACGTTCAGGCCCCGATCATTCAAAATCTTTTTCACTCCATCTTTCCACCTCCAATTTGGTCTCCCACTTCTCCTCCTTTCCTCCACCTATGACACATATATCCTCTTTGTCAATCTTTCCTCACTGATTCTCTCCATGTGACCAAACCATTTCAAAACACCCTCTTCTGCTCTCGTAAGAACACTCTTTTTATTACCACATATCTCTCTCACCCTTTCATTACTGACTCGATCAACCACCTCCCACCACATATTGTTCTCAAACATCTCATTTCCAGCACATCCACCCTCCTCCGCAAAACTCTATAGCCCACGATTTCCAGCCACATAATATTGTTGGAACCACTATTCCTTCAAACGTACCAATTTCTGCTCTCCAAGATAACGTTCTCGACTTCCACACATTTTTCAATGCTCCCATAATTTTCGCCCCCTTCCCCACCCCATGATTCACATCTGCTTCCATGTTTCCATCCGCTGCCAAATCCACTCCAAGATATCTAAAACACTTCACTTCTTCCAGTTTTTCTCCTTTCAAACTTACCTTCCAATTGACTTGTCCCTCAACCCTACTGTACCTAATAACCTTTCTCTCATTCACATTTACTGTCAGCTTTCTTCTTTCACACAATTTAGCAAACTCAGTCACCAGCTTTTGCAGTACCTCACCCGAATCAGCCAACAGCGGTCTATCATCAGCAAACAACAACTGAATCACTTCCCAAGCTCTCTCATCCACAACAGACTGAATACTTGCCCCTATGTCCAAAACTCTTGCATTCACCTCCCTAACAACCTCATCCATACACAAATTAAGGAACGATGGAGGAATCACGTGCTCCTGCCAGAAACCAACATTCAATGAGAAACACTTCCCAAGCTCTCTCATCCACAACAGACTGCATACGAGCCCCTCTGTCCAAAACTCTTGAATTCACCTCCCTAACAATCCCATCCATACACAAATCAAACAACGATGGAGACATCACGTGCCCCTGACACAAACTAACATTCACTGAGAAACAATCACTAACTCTCTTCCTACTCGTACATATGCCTTACATCCTCGATGAAAACTTTTCACTGCTTCTAACAACTTCCCTCCCACACCATATATTCTTAATACCTTCCACCGAGCATCTTTGTCAACTCTATCAGATGTCTTCTCAGATCCATAGATGCTACATACAAATGCATTTGCTTTTCTAAGTATTTCTCACATACATTCTTCAAAGCAAACATCTGATCCACACATCCTATACCACTTCTGAAAACACAGTGCTCTTCCACAATCTGATGCTCTGTACATGCCTTCACCCTCTTAATCAATGCCCTCCCATATAATTTACCAGGAATGCTGAACAAACGTATACATCTGTAATTTGAGCACTCACACTTATCCCCTTTGCCTTTGTACAATGGCACTATGCAAGCATTCCCCCAATCCTCAGACACTTCACCATGAGTCATACATACATTGAATAACCTTACCAACTAGTCAACAACACAGTCATCCCTATTTATAATAAATTTCACTTCAATACCATCCAAACCCGCTGCCTACCCAGCTTTCATCTTCCGCAAAGCTTTGACTACCTCTTCTCTTTCTGCCAAATCATTCTCCCTAACCCTCTCACTTTGCACACCCACTTTTCACACCACCTCCACCAAAACACCCTTTATCTACCCCTCTATCATCAAACACATTTAACAAACCTTCAAAATACTCACTCAATCTCATTCTCACACCACAACTACTTGTTATCACCTCCCCATTAGCCCCCTTTAATGATGTTCCAATTTGTTTCCTTGACTTACGTACTTAATTTACCTCCTTCCAAAACATCTTTTTATTCTCCCTAGAATTTAATAACACTCTCTAACCCCAACTCTCATTTGCTCTCTACTTTACCTCTTGCACCTTTCTCTTGACCTCCTGCCTCTTTCTTTTATACATCTCCCACTCATTTGGATTATTTCATTGCAAAAATCGTCCAAATGCCTCTCTCTTCTCTTTCACTAATAAACTTACCTCTTCATCCCACCACTCTCTACCCTTTCTAAACTGCCCACCTCCCGCACTTCTCATGCCACAAACATCTTTTCCGCAGTCCATCACTACTTCCCTAAATACATCCCATTCGTCTTCCACTCACGTTTACATCCTTTGTGTTCACCATTTTCTATTCTGTACTCAGTCTCACCTGGTCTTCCTCACAAAACTCTCCTTCCCAAGCTCACTTACTCTCACCAGTCTCTTCACCCCAACATTCTCTCTTCTTTTCTGAAAACCTCTACATATCAACGCCTTCACCTCCACAAGATAATGATAAGACATCCCTCTAGTTGCAACTCTCAGCACATTAACATCCAAAAGTCTCTATTTCGCGCGCCTATGAATTAACAAATAATCCAATAACGCCCTCTGGCCATCTATCCTACTTACATACATATACTTATGTATATCTCTCTTTTTAAACCAGGTATTCCCAATCACCCTCCCTTTTTACCCCAAATATATATATATGTATATATATATATATGTATATATATATATATATATATATATATATATATATATATATATATATATATATATATATATATATATATATATATATATATATATATATGTATATATATATATATATATATATATATATATATATATATATATATATATATATATATATATATATATATATATATATATATATATATATATATATATATATATATATATATATATATATATATATATATATATATATATATATATATATATATCATCAGCGAACAACAACTGACTCACTTCCCAAGCTCTCTCATCCTCAACAGACTTCATACTTGCCCCTCTTTCCAAAACTCTTGCATTCACCTCCCTAACAACCCCATCCATAAACAAATTAAACAACCATGGAGACATCACACACCCCTCCCGCAAACCTACATTCACTGAGAACAAATCACTTTCGTATACATGCCTTACATCCTCGATAAAAACTTTTCACTGCTTCTAACAACTTGCCTCCCACACAATATATTCTTAATACCTTCCACAGAGCATCTCTATCAACTCTATCATATGCCTTCTCCAGATCCATAAATGCTACATACAAATCCATTTGCTTTTCTAAGTATTTCTCACATATATTCTTCAAAGCAAACACCTGATCCACACATCCTCTACCACTTCTGAAACCAAACTGCTCTTCCCCAATCTGATGCTCTGTACATGCCTTCACCCTCTCAATCAATACCCTCCCATATAATTTACCAGGAATACTCAACAAACTTATACCTCTGTAATTTGAGCACTCACTCTTATAACCTTTGCCTTTGTACAATGGCACTATGCACGCATTCCGCCAATCCTCAGGCACCTCACCATGAGTCATACATACATTAAATAACCTTACCAACCAGTTAATAATACAGTCACCCCCTTTTTTAATAAATTCCACTGCAATACCATCCAAACCTGCTGCCTTGCCGGCTTTCATCTTCCGCAAAGCTTTTACTTCCTCTGGTGGCTGATACATGTGAGAAACTGCAGAAGCTGGTGACTGAGTTTGGGAAAGTGTGTGAAAGAAGAAAGTTAAGAGTAAATGTGAATAAGAGCAAGGTAATTAGGTACAGTAGGGTTGAGGGTCAAGTCAATTGGGAGGTAAGTTTGAATGGAGAAAAACTGGAGGAAGTATAGTGTTTTAGATATCTGGGAGAGGATCTGGCAGCAGATGGTACCATGGAAGCGGAAGTGGATCATAGGGTGGGGGAGGGGGCGAAAATCCTGGGAGCCTTGAAGAATGTGTGGAAGTTGAGAACATTATCTCGGAAAGCAAAAATGGGTATGTTTGAAGGAATAGTGGTTCCAACAATGTTGTATGGTTGCGAGGCGTAGGCTATGCATAAAGTTGTGCGCAGGGGGATGGATGTGCTGGAAATGAGATGTTTGAGGACAATATGTGGTGTGAGGTGGTTTGATCGAGTAAGTAACGTAAGGGTAAGAGAGATGTGTGGAAATAAAAAAGAGCGTGGTTGAGAGAGCAGAAGAGGGTATTTTGAAATGGTTTGGGCACTTGGAGAGAATGAGTGAGGAAAGATTGACCAAGAGGATATATGTGTCGGAGGTGGAGGGAACGAGGAGAAGTGGGAGACCAAATTGGAGGTGGAAAGATGGAGTGAAAAAGATTTTGTGTGATCGTGGCCTGAATATGCAGGAGGGTGAAAGGAGGGCAAGTAATAGAGTGAATTGGATCGATGTGGTATACCGGCGTTGACGTGCTGTCAGTGGATTGAATCAGTGAATAAACCATGGAAAGCTGTGTAGGTATGTATATTTGCGTGTGTGGACGTATGTATATGCATGTTGTATGGGGATGGGTTGGGCCATTTCTTTCGTCTGTTTCCTTGCGCTACCTCGCAAACGCGGGAGACAGCGACAAAGCAAAAAAAAAAAAATATGTATATATATATATATATATATATATATATATATATATATATATATATATATATATATATATATATATATATACATATTTTTTTTTAGGATGTTCAGTGTTGTAAATGGAAATGGTGAAGAGCTTGTAGATTTATGTGCTGAAAAAGGACTGGTGATTGGGAATACCTGGTTTAAAAAGCGAGATATACATAAGTATACGTATGTAAGTGGGAGAAATGGCCAGAGAGCGTTATTGGATTACGTGTTAATTGACAGGCGCACGAAAGAGAGACTTTTGGATGTTAATGTGCTGAGAGGTGCAATTGGAGGGATGTCTGATCATTATCTTGTGGAGGCTAAGGTGAAGATTTGTATGGGTTTTCAGAAAATAAGAGTGAATGTGGGGGTGAAGAGGGTGGTGAGAGTAAGTGAGCTTGGGAAGGAGACTTGTGTGAGGAAGTACTAGGAGAGAAAGAGTACAGAATGGAAAAAGGTGAGAACTTTGGAAGTAAGGGGAGTGGGGGAGGAATGGGATGTATTTAGGGAATCAGTGATGGATTGCGCAAAAGATGCTTGTGGCATGAGAAGAGTGGGAGGTGGGTTGATTAGAAAGGGTAGTGAGTGGTGGGATGAAGAAGTAAGGTTATTAGTGAACGAGAAGAGAGAGGCATTTGGACGATTTTTTCAGGGAAAAAATGCAATTGAGTGGGAGATGTATAAAAGAAAGAGACAGGAGGTCAAGAGAAAGGTGCAAGAGGTGAAAAAGAGGGCAAATGAGAGTTGGGGTGAGAGAGTATCATTAAATTTTAGGGAGAATAAAAAGATGTTCTGGAAGGAGGTAAATAAAGTGCGTAAGACTAGGGAGCAAATAGGAACTTCAGTGAAGGGTGCAAATGGGTAGGTGATAACAAGTAGTGGTGATGTGAGAAGGAGATAGAGTGAGTATTTTGAAGGTTTGTTGAATGTGTTTGATGATACAGTGGCAGATATAGGGTGTCTTGGTCGAGGTGGTGTGCAAAGTGAGAGGGTTGGGGAAAATGATTTGGTAAACAGAGAAGAGGTAGTAAAAGCTTTGCGGAAGATGAAAGCCAGCAAGGCAGCAGGTTTGGATGGTATTGCAGTGGAATTTATTAAAAAAGGCGGTGCCTGTATTGTTGACTGGTTGGTAAGGTTATTTAATGTATGTATGACTCATGGTGAGGTGCCTGATGATTGGCGGAATGCGTGCATAGTGCCATTGTACAAAGGCAAAGGGGATAAGAGTGATTGCTCAAATTACAGAGGTATAAGTTTGTTGAATATTCCTGGTAAATTATATGGGAGGGTATTGATTGAGAGGGTGAAGGCATGTACAGAGCATCAGATTGGGGAAGAGCATTGTGGTTTCAGAAGTGGTAGAGGATGTGTTGATCAGGTGTTTGCTTTGAAGAATGTATGTGAGAAATACTTAGAAAAGCAAATGGATTTATATGTAGCATTTATGGATCTGGAGAAGGCATATGATAGAGTTGATAGAGATGCTCTGTGGAAGGTATTAAGAATGTATGGTGTGGGAGGCAAGTTGTTAGAAGCAGTGAAAAGTTTTTATCGAGGATGTAAGGCAAGTGTACATGTAGGAAGAGAGGAAAGTGATTGGTTCTCAGTGAATATAGGTTTGCGGGAGGGGTGTGGGAACTTAGGTGAAGAGGGCTAAGGGAGGAGTGATACATGTAGTGGTGATGTGAGAAGGAGATGAAGTGAGTATTTTTAAGGTTTGTTGAATGTGTTAAATGATAGAGTGGCAGATATAGGACGTTTTGGTCGAGGCAGTGTGCAAAGTGGGTGGGTTAGGAAAAATCATTTGGTAAGCAAAGAAGAGGTAGGAAAAGCTTTGCGGAAGATGAAAGCCCTCAAAGCAACGAGTTTGGATGGTATTGCAGTGGAATTTACTAAAAAAGGGGGTAACTGTATCGATGATTAGTTGGTGATTTAACTAATGTATTTATGACTGTGTGTGGCGGGGTGGCGAAGAGAATAAATAAGGGCAGACAGTATGAATTATGAATATGTGTATATATGTTTATGTATGTGTTTATATATATATATATATATATATATATATATATATATATATATATATATATATATATATATATATATATATATATATATAAATGTATACGTTTCGATGTATAGGAATGTATATGTACGTGTGTGGACGTGTTTCTATATATATGTATATGTGGGTGGGTTGGGCCATTCTTTCGTCTGTTTCCTTACATTACCTCGCTAACGCGGGTAAACATCGCCAAAGTATAAAATGAAAATAGAAATATATATATATATATATATATATATATATATATATATATATATATATATATATATATATATTTTTTTTTTTCTTTTTTTTTTTTTTTTTTATACTTTGTCGCTGTCTCCCGCGTTTGCGAGGTAGCGCAAGGAAACAGACGAAAGAAATGGCCCACCCCCCCATACACATGTACATACACACGTCCACACACGCAAATATACATACCTACACAGCTTTCCATGGTTTACCCCAGACGCTTCACATGCCTTGCTTCAATCCACTGACAGCACGTCAACCCCTGTATACCACATGACTCCAATTCACTCTATTCTTGCCCTCCTTTCACCCTCCTGCATGTTCAGGCCCCGATCACACAAAATCTTTTTCACTCCATCTTTCCACCTCCAATTTGGTCTCCCTCTTCTCCTCGTTCCCTCCACCTCCGACACATATATCCTCTTGGTCAATCTCTCCTCACTCATTCTCTCCATGTGCCCAAACCATTTCAAAACACCCTCTTCTGCTCTCTCAACCACGATCTTTTTATTTCCACACATCTCTCTTACCCTTACGTTACTTACTCGATCAAACCACCTCACACCACACATTGTCCTCAAACATCTCATTTCCAGCACATCCATCCTCCTGCGCACAACTCTATCCATAGCCCACGCCTCGCAACCATACAACATTGTTGGAACCACTATTCCTTCAAACATACCCATTTTTGCTTTCCGAGATAATGTTCTCGACTTCCACACATTTTTCAAGGCTCCCAAGATTTTCGCCCCCTCCCCCACCCTATGATCCACTTCCGCTTCCATGGTTCCATCCGCTGACAGATCCACTCCCAGATATCTAAAACACTTCACTTCCTCCAGTTTTTCTCCATTCAAACTCACCTCCCAATTGACTTGACCCTCACCCCTACTGTACCTAATAACCTTGCTCTTATTCACATTTACTCTTAACTTTCTTCTTCCACACACTTTACCAAACTCAGTCACCAGCTTCTGCAGTTTCTCACATGAATCAGCCACCAGCGCTGTATCATCAGCGAACAACAACTGACTCACTTCCCAAGCTCTCTCATCCCCAACAGACTTCATACTTGCCCCTCTTTCCAAGACTCTTGCATTTACCTCCCTAACAACCCCATCCATAAACAAATTAAACAACCATGGAGACATCACACACCCCTGCCGCAAACCTACATTCACTGAGAACCAATCACTTTCCTCTCTTCCTACACGTACACATGCCTTACATCCTCGATAAAAACTTTTCACTGCTTCTAACAACTTGCCTCCCACACCATATATTCTTAATACCTTCCACAGAGCATCTCTATCAACTCTATCATATGCCTTCTCCAGATCCATAAATGCTACATACAAATCCATTTGCTTTTCTAAGTATTTCTCACATACATTCTTCAAAGCAAACACCTGATCCACACATCCTCTACCACTTCTGAAACCACACTGCTCTTCCCCAATCTGATGCTCTGTACATGCCTTCACCCTCTCAATCAATACCCTCCCATATAATTTACCAGGAATACTCAACAAACTTATACCTCTGTAATTTGAGCACTCACTCTTATCCCCTTTGCCTTTGTACAATGGCACTATGCACGCATTCCGCCAATCCTCAGGCACCTCACCATGAGTCATACATACATTAAATAACCTTACCAACCAGTCAACAATACAGTCACCCCCTTTCTTAATAAATTCCACTGCAATACCATCCAAACCTGCTGCCTTGCCGGCTTTCATCTTCCGCAAAGCTTTTACTACCTCTTCTCTGTTTACCAAATCATTTTCCCTAACCCTCTCACTTTGCACACCATCTCGACCAAAACACCCTATATCTGCCACTCTGTCATCAGACACATTCAACAAACCTTCAAAATACTCATTCCATCTCCTTCTCACATCACCGCTACTTGTTATCACCTCCCCATTTACGCCCTTCACTGAAGTTCCCATTTGCTCCCTTGTCTTACGCACCCTATTTACCTCCTTCCAGAACATCTTTTTATTCTCCCTAAAATTTACTGATAGTCTCTCACCCCAACTCTCATTTGCCCTTTTTTTCACCTCTTGCACCTTTCTCTTGACCTCCTGTCTCTTTCTTTTATACTTCTCCCACTCAATTGCATTTTTTCCCTGCAAAAATCGTCCAAATGCCTCTCTCTTCTCTTTCACTAATACTCTTACTTCTTCATCCCACCACTCACTACCCTTTCTAAACAGCCCACCTCCCACTCTTCTCATGCCACAAGCATCTTTTGCGCAATCCATCACTGATTCCCTAAATACATCCCATTCCTCCCCCACTCCCCTTACTTCCATTGTTCTCACCTTTTTCCATTCTGTACACAGTCTCTCCTGGTACTTCCCCACACAGGTCTCCTTCCCAAGCTCACTTACTCTCACCACCTTTCTTCACCCCAACATTCACTCCTCTTTTCTGAAAACCCATACTAATCTTCACCTTAGCCTCCACAAGATAATGATCAGACATCCCTCCAGTTGCACCTCTCAGCACATTAACATCCAAAAGTCTCTCTTTCGCACGCCTGTCAATTAACACGTAATCCATATATACATATATACATATATACATATATACATATATACATATATACATATTTCATTCTTTTTTTTTTTTTGCTTTGTCGCTGTGTCCCGCGTTTGCGAGGTAGCGCAAGGAAACAGACGAAAGAAATGGCCCAACCCACCCCCAAAACACATGTATATATATACGTCCACACACGCAAATATACATACCTACACAGCTTTCCATAGTTTACCCCAGACGCTTCACATGCCCTGATTCAATCCACTGACAGCACGTCAACCCCGGCATACCACATCGATCCAATTCACTCTCTCCCCTTGCCCTCCTTTCACCCTCCTGCATGTTCAGGCCCCGATCACACAAAATCTTTTTCAATCCATCTTTCCACCTCCAATTTGGTCTCTCACTTCTCCTCGTTCCCTCCACCTCCGACATATATATCCTCTTGGTCAATCTTTCCTCATTCCTTCTCTCCATGTGCCCAAACCATTTCAAAACACCCTCTTCTGCTTTCTCAACCACGCTCTTTTTATTTCCACACATCTCTCTTACCCTTACGTTACTTACTCGATCAAACCACATCACACCACACATTGTCCTCAACCATCCACTTTCCAGCACATCCATCCTCCTGCGCACAACTCTATCCATAGCCCACGCCTCGCAACCATACAACATTGTTGGAACCACTATTCCTTCAAACACACCCATTTTTGCTTTCCGAGATAATGTTCTCGACTTCCACACATTCTTCAAGGCTCCCAGGATTTTCGCCCCCTCCCCCATCCTATGATCCACTTCCGCTTCCATGGTTCCATCCGCAGCCAGATCCCCTCCCAGATATCTAAAACACTTTACTTCCTCCACTTTTTCTCCATTCAAACTAACCTCCCAATTGACTTGACCCTCAACCCTACTGTACCTAATAACCTTGCTCTTATTCACATGTCCTCTTAACTTTCTTCTTTCACACACTTTACCAAACTCAGTCACCAGCTTCTGCAGTTTCTCACATGAATCAGCCACCAGCGCTGTGTCATCAGCGAACAACAACTGACTCACTTCCGAAGCTCTCTCATCCCCAACAGACTTCATACTTGCCCCTCTTTCCAAAACTCTTGCATTCACCTCCCTAACAACCCCATTCATAAACAAATTAAGCAACCATGGAGACATCACACATCCCTGCCGCAAACCTACATTCACTGAGAACCAATCACTTTCCTCTCTCCCTACACGTACACATGCCTTACATCCTCGATAAAAACTTTTCACTGCTTCTAACAACTTTCCTCCCACACCATATATTCTTAATACCTTCCACAGAGCATCTCTATCAACTCTATCATATGCCTTCTCCAGATCCATAAATGCTACATACAAATCCATTTGCTTTTCTAAGTATTTCTCAAATACATTCTTCAAAGCAAACAGCTGATCCACACATCCTCTACCACTTCTGAAACCACACTGCTCGTCCCCAATCTGATGCTCTGTACATGCCTTCACCCTCTCAATCAATACCCTCCCATATAATTTACCAGGAATACTCAACAAACTTATACCTCTGTAATTTGAGCACTCACTCTTATCCCCTTTGCCTTTGTACAATGGCACTATGCACGCACTCCGCCAATCCTCAGGCACCTCACCATAAGTCTTACATACATTAAATAACCTTACCAACCAGTCAATAATACAGTCACCCCCTTTTTTAATAAATTCCACTGCAATACCATCCAAACCTGCTGCCTTGCCGGCTTTCATCTTCCGCAAAGCTATTACTACCTCTTCTCTGTTTACCAAATCATTTTCCCTAACCCTCTCACTTTGCACACCACCTCGACCAAAACACCCTATATCTGCCACTCTATCATCAAACACATTCAACAGACCTTCAAAATACTCACTCCATCTCCTTCTCACATCACCACTACTTGTTATCACCTTCCCATTTGCGCCCTTCACTGAAGTTCCCATTTGCTCCCTTGTCTTACGCAATTTATTTACCTCCTTCCAGAACGTCTTTTTATTCTCCCTAAAATTTAATGATACTCTCTCACCCCAACTCTCATTTGCCCTCTTTTTCACCTCTTGCACCTTTCTCTTGACCTCCTGTCTCTTTCTTTTATACATCTGCCACTCAATTGCATTTTTTCCCTGCAAAAATCGTCCAAATGCCTCTCTCTTCTCTTTCACTAATAACATTACTTCTTCATCCCACCACTCACTACCCTTTCTAATCAACCCACCTCCCACTCTTCTCATGCCACAAGCATTTTTTGCGCAATCCATCACTGATTCCCTAAATACATCCCATTCCTCCCCAATCCCCTTACTTCCATTGTTCTCACCTTTTTCCATTCTGTACTCAGTCTCTCCTGGCACTTCCTCACACAAGTCTCCTTCCCAAGCTCACTTACTCTCACCACCCTATTCACCCCAACATTCACTCTTCTTTCTGAAAACCCATACAAATCTTCATCTTAGCCTCCCCAAGATAATGATCAGACATCCCTCTAGTTGCACCTCTCAGCACATTAACATCCAAAAGTCTCTCTTTCGCGCGCCTGTCAATTAACACGTAATCCAATAACGCTCTCTGGCCATCTCTCCTACTTACATACGTATACTTATGTATATCTCGCTTTTTAAACCAGGTATTCCCAATCACCAGTCCTTTTTCAGCACATAAATCTACAAGCTCTTCACCATTTCCATGTACAACACTGAACACCCCATATAAACCAATTATTCCCTCAACTGCCACATTACTCACCTTTGCATTCAAATCACCCATCACTATATATATATATATATATATATATATATATATATATGTATACATATATATATATTTTTTTTTTTTTTTATACTTTGTCGCTGTCTCCCGCGTTTGCGAGGTAGCGCAAGGAAACAGACGAAAGAAATGGCCCAACCCCCCCCCCCATACACATGTACATACACACGTCCACACACGCAAATATACATACCTACACAGCTTTCCATGGTTTACCCCAGACGCTTCACATGCCTTGATTCAATCCACTGACAGCACGTCAAACCCTGTATACCACATCGCTCCAATTCACTCTATTCCTTGCCCTCCTTTCACCCTCCTGCATGTTCAGGCCCCGATCACACAAAATCTTTTTCACTCCATCTTTCCACCTCCAATTTGGTCTCCCTCTTCTCCTCGTTCCCTCCACCTCCGACACATATATCCTCTTGGTCAATCTTTCCTCACTCATTCTCTCCATGTGCCCAAACCATTTCAAAACACCCTCTTCTGCTCTCTCAACCACGCTCTTTTTATTTCCACACATCTCTCTTACCCTTACGTTACTTACTCGATCAAACCACCTCACACCACACATTGTCCTCAAACATCTCATTTCCAGCACATCCATCCTCCTGCGCACAACTCTATCCATAGCCCACGCCTCGCAACCATAAAACATTGTTGGAACCACTATTCCTTCAAACATACCCATATATATATATATATATATATATATATATATATATATATATATATATATATATATATACATATATATATATATATATATATATATATATATATATATATATATATATATATATATATATATATATATATATATATATATATATATATATATATATATATAATTCTGGGAGCCTTGAAGAATGTGTGGAAGTCGAGAACATTATCTCGGAAAGCAAAAATGGGTATGTTGGAAGGAATAGTGGATCCAACAATGTTGTATGCTTGCGAGGCGTGGGCTATGGATAGAGTGGTTCGCAGGAGGATGGATGTGCTGGAAATGAGATGTTTGAGGACAATGTGTGGTGTGAGGTGGTTTGATCGAGTAAGTAACGTAAGGGTAAGAGAGATGTGTGGAAATAAAAAGAGCGTGGTTGAGAGAGCAGAAGAGGGTGTTTTGAAATGGTTTGGGCACATGGAGAGAATGAGTGTGGAAAGATTGACCAAGAGGATATATGTGTCGGAGGTGGAGGGAACGAGGAGAAGAGGGAGACCAAATTGGAGGTGGAAAGATGGAGTGAAAAAGATTTTGTGTGATCGGGGCCTGAACATGCAGGAGGATGAAAGGAGGGCAAGGAATAGAGTGAATTGGAGCGATGTGGTATACTGGGGTTGACGTGCTGTCAGTGGATTGAATCAGGGCATGTGAAGCGTCTGGGGTAAACCATGGAAAGCTGTGTAGGTATGTATATTTGCGTGTGTTGACGTATGTATATACTTGTGTATGGGGGTGGGTTGGGCCATTTCTTTCGTCTGTTTCCTTGCGCTACCTCGCAAACGCGGGAGACAGCGGCAAAAAAAAAAAAGAAGAAAAAAAAAAAATATATATATATATATATATATATATATATATATATATATATATATATATATATATATATATATATATATTTATATATATATATATATATATATATATATATATATATATATATATATATATATATATATATATATATATATATATATATATATATATATATATATATATATATATATATATATATATATATATATATATATATATATATATATATATTCCTATGGTTCCACGGGGATAAATGAAACACGAAAAGTTCCTAAGTGCATTCTCGTGTAATAATGACATCATCAGGGGAGACACAAGAGAGAATTATAACAGTCATTTGATATACATCGAAGAGACGAAGCTAGGCCGCCATTTGGTAAACATGTGATTGTCCAAAACATGTCAACTTTGGACAATCACATGTTTGCCAATTGGCGTCCTAGCTTCGTCTCTTCGTTGTATATCAACTGACTGTTATATTTCTCTCTTGTGTCTCCCCTGATGATGTGTTTATTACACGAAAATGCACTTGGGAACTTTTCGTGTTTCATTTTTCCCCCTGGACTCATAGGAATATCTTGATCACGCGCAAAATTGTTATCCTTTCCAATATATATATATATATATATATATATATATATATATATATATATATATATATATATATATATATATATATATATATATATATATATATATATATATATATATATATATATATATATATATATATATATATATATATATATATATATATATATATATATATATATATATATATATATATATATATATATATATATATATATATATATATATATATATATATATATATATATATATATATATATATATATATATATATATATATATATATATATATATATATATATATATATATATATATATATATATATATATATATATATATATATATATATATATATATATATATATATATATATATATATATATATATATATTACCTTCCTTCGCCATACTTGCAGATAGACTTACAGAACTGTAGACCATGGCCCAAAATGATTTTGCTGTTGGCCCAGGAAGATTTTTTGTTTGTGTGTGTGTGTGTGTGTATGTGTGTTTGTTTTCTTTTTTTTCTGCGTGTGTATGTGTGTGTATGTGTGTGTGTGTGTGTGTGTGTGTGTGTGTGTGTGTGTGTGTGTGTGTGTGTGTGTTCCCACAAGAAATACATCCATTAGAAAGCAAATGATATACCATCACAGATGACTTTTAGGTTTAAAGGGACATTAGTGTATGTGTTTTGCAATATTGTAAACTTTTTAGGCTTATCTCACCGTTTATATATAAGGAGAAGAAGTACCAGGTGATGAAGATGAAACGTAGGCACCAGCGGTGTGAGATGATGAGGTTGCCCTGAACCATCAGGTTCCTGTACATGTTGAAGCTGAAGCTTTGTAGGGAATAGTGGACACTGTCTTCCTCGTCCAGGTACACCACCAGCAGGCGAGTCACCGTGTAAAGAAGCGGACCCACCAGCACAGTAGCCAGGCAGATACACAGCCACACCTGCCAGGGCAAAGTATACACTGTCACCAGGCAGATACACAGCCACACCTGCCAGGGCAAAGTGTACACAACTATGTCTTCTAGGACAAGTTGGAGAAATTTTACAGGTCAACAAAATGAGCAGCAAGCCTACTGGATCATTAATCAGGATAGTAATTCACGCTTAAAAGTTATTGTAACAGGTATTACTACGTACAGCAGTTGGGGAGCTGGTCCCTTAGCTAGCAATATCATATAAGATACGAATCACTCGGTACAGCAGTAGGAAAACTGGTACCATCAACAGAATTATGATAATATGAATTATTAGGTATAGATAGTAAGCAGTCACCGCCACTAGCAATATAATATCATGAATCATTAGTTACATCCGTTAGGATGCTGGTTCCATCACTAGCAGCATTATAAGATGAATCACAAGTATATCAGTGAGGAAGTTGGTACCATCACTCGAAGATAGCCACATCTTCACATGCGTATATGGGTCAATATATACAACAACAGCACTGTCACCAGGTGGAGCATGTGTTTAGTATATCACTGGAGCAAGAACAGCAGCAGACAGTCTTGGATTGTCACCGTGAAGAGATGATCATGCATGCTGAAGACTAACATGAGTTAGCAGGTACAGCAGCAGGCCCAGTTTGCATAAGTTACCGGGAAGACATTTAGTCACACCTGTTGAAGCAGACAGCGGCTATTCCATGAGTCAGCAGGTAGAGCAGTGGACCCATGCTTGCTGGGATATGTGCTGATGGGTTAACAAGTAGACGTGAGGGTCTGTATTTCCTAGTGTTGTTAGTAACAATGTGTTGGATCAGCACCTATAGTCGTTAGATCAGCACCTATAGTCTGCCCAGATCTTTTGGAAATGTACACTGGAATACATTAGGATATACAGATAATAGAAGGACTGCTGGCCTCCGATTGGATTACCGGTTCATTTTTACACTAAGATATATGTTGCAGAGATTGAACTAAACTCATTAATGCCTTCCATTCCCTTTAGCAAATAAAGGCAGATGAAAAAAGATCTGCAGAAAAACCTCTTAATGATGAAATAAAGCCAGCATGGAATCTCAGAGGTAATGTGTGTATAGATTTTCTTGTGTCCAAAGACCTTACGTCTAAGGTAGAGCATTACCGTCCCCGTGTTCGCTCCCCTTTCCGTCGCTTTCGTCGACAAGGAGGGGATACGAGGTTAGTATTCTTTCTCTCCTACTGGTCGGGTAACTTCATAGCTGGCCGATAAGCAAAAGTCACTCACAAAGGCTTCACCTCTGAATCCTTCAAGCCCTAAAGTGGATTTCTCCAAAGGAGTAGTTTCTCTCGCCAACCCTCTTCCATCTCATTTTTTTCTACAGGCCACTGTATGGAGGTTCATATGCAGACGACGTTACAATCACATCACAACACCCTGACAACGCAGAAGCAAAAACAGCATACATCACTAAAGTACATATTTGAAACAAACGATCACTCATAACAGAATGTCTGTATCACCACAAAATTTTTTAGTCACCCTTTTGATCAAAGACAAACATGCATCCAATCTTCACCCTTTTGATCCCAAATGGTCAATCACTTCTACTCACCAAAACATCGGCAATTCTGGAAACACATGATATTCACCTCTCATACCACAAACATCACCACAAAAAGCAGGAAACTATATGCCCTTAAGAATCAACTGGTGCCAAATTTAGACAAGATAAGGAATCCCTTCATATCACTTATCAACAATTCAACCGCTCTACTACGCCTCACCTAAACAAAGCAATGATGGGCTGCCTAGCAAAGTCGAATACTCACTACATACAAAAATAAGTACACTTTTCATACAATTCCACCTCAATATGCTTGACACTTAGTTCGTTTGAGTAGGACTAGACTCTTCCTAGCCAAACCACCCCATAACTAACAAGCTCCATGTAGAATAAAAAAAAGAAATGACCCATCTTCATGCTTCAGCAACGTAAACTCACTGATCTCCCTCAGCTCCAGCAAACTATAGTCAAAGAAAACATATACACACCACTGACACGACAAGCACAAAACATCCACCCTCCCAACAGTCTTGAACACCACCCCATTAGTTATACTCCTATATGAAGCCATACTTCCCAGGCATGCGCGATTTACACTTTCTTGTCTACGTTCGGGACATTACTCATCTGTGAAAGACCACAACTGCTGATTCCATATATCTCAAGACCCTTCATGCCCAATATGCATCTACAACAATGAAGACACTAAACACTTATTGCTTAATTGCCCATATTTGCCTCAAAGAGATATAAACACATTATCACTATAATTCATAAACTGTGGTCTTGTCCAAAAGCGGTGGTCGGTTTCCTGAGCGATGCAAGAATCGCGAGTGATTCCCTCTTGAGCGAGCTAGCTCCAGGAACAAACGAAGGAGAGGTTTCATTCACTAAACATCCATTCTCTAGCTATCATGTGCAATGTATAATGAAAAGTTACTAGAGTAAACCAGACTCCCATAATGATAATAATATTATTACGGAAGCGGAAGTAGGTTATAGGGTGGAGGAGGGAGTGATAGTACTGGGAGCGTTGAAAAATGTGAGGACGGCAAGTACGTTATCTCGGAAAGCAAAAATGGGTATATTTGAAGGAATAGTGGTTCCAAAAATGTTATGTGGTTACGAGGCGTGGGCTATAGATAGGGTTGTGCGGAGGAGGGTGGATGTGCTGGAAATGAGATGTTTGAGGACAATATGTGGTGTAAGGTGGTTTGATCGAGTAAGTAATAATGAGGTAAGCAAGATGCGTGGTAATAAAAAGAATGTGGTTGAGAGGGCAGAAGAGGGTATTTTGAAATGGTTTGGTCACATGGAGAGAATGAGTGAGAAACGATTGACCAAGAGGATATATGTGTCAGAGGTGGAGGGAACGAGGAAAAGTGGGAGACCAAATTGGAGGTGGATAGATGGAGTGAAAAAGGTTTTGAGTGATCGGGGCCTGAACATGAAGGAGAGCGAAAGGCGTGCAAGGAATAGAGTGAATTGGAACAAAGTGATAAACCGAGGTCGACGTGCTGTCAATGATTTGAACCAGTGCATGTGAAGCGTCTTGGGTAAACCATAGAAAGTATTGTGGGGCCTGGATATGGAAAGGGAGCTGTGGTTTCGGTGCATTATACATGACAGCTAGAGACTGAGTGTGAACGAATGTAGCCTTTGTTTTCTTTTCCTGGTGCTACCTCGCACATATGCGGGGGGAAGGGGTTGTCATTTCATGTGTAGCGGGGTGGTGACGGGAATGAATAAGGGCGGACGGTATTAATTATATAAATATGTAAATATCTATATGTCTGTGTGTGTATATGTATGTATACGTTGAGATGTATAGGTATGTATATGTGCGTGTGTGGACGTGTGTTTATATACATGCATATGTCGGTGGGTTGGGTCATTTTTACGTCTCTTTCCTTGCGTTACCTCGCTAGCGCGGGAGACAGCGAAAAAGTATGATAAATAGATAAGATAATCATATATATATATATATATATATATATATATATATATATATATATATATATATATATATATATATATATATATATATATATATATATATATATATATATATATATATATATATATATATATATATATATATATATATATGTATATATATATATATATATATATATATATATATATATATATATATATATATATATATATATATATATATATATATATATATATATACGTATATATATATATATATATATATATATATATATATATATATATATATATATATATATATATATATATATATATATATATATATATATATATATATATATATATATATACGTATATATATATATATATATATATATATATATATATATATATATATATATATATATATATATATATATATATATATATATATATATATATATATATGTATTTTTCTTTTTTTCTTTTTTTTTTGCTTTGTCGCTGTCTCCCGCGTTTGCGAGGCAGCGCAAGGAAACAGACGAAAGAAATGGCCCAACCCACCCCCATACACATGTATATACATACGTCCACACGCGCAAATATACATACCTACACAGCTTTCCATGCTTTACCCCAGACGCTTCACGTGCCCTGATTCAACCCACTGACAGCACCTCAACCCCGGTATACCACATCGATCCAATTCATTCTATTCCTTGCCCTCCTTTCACCCTCCTGCATGTTCAGGCCCCGATCACACAAAATCTTTTTCACTCCATCTTTCCACCGCCAATTTGGTCTCCCACTTCTCGTTCCCTCCACCTCCGACACATATATCCTCTTGGTCAATCTTTCCTCACTCATTCTCTCCATGTGCCCAAACCATTTCAAAACACCCTCTTCTGCTCTCTCAACCACGCTCTTTTTATTTCCACACATCTCTCTTACCCTTACGTTACTTACTCGATCAAACCACCTCACACTACACATTGTCCTCAAACATCTCATTTCCAGCACATCCATCCTCCTGCGCACAACTCTATCCATAGCCCACGCCTCGTAACCATACAACATTGTTGGAACCACTATTCCTTCAAATATACCCATTTTTGCTTTCCGAGGTACTGTTCTCGACTTCCACACATTCTTCAAGGCTCCAGAATTTTCGCCCCCTCCCCCACCCTATGATCCACTTCCGCTTTAATGGTTCCATCCGCTGCCAGATCCACTCCCAGATATCTAAAACACTTTACTTCCTCCAGTTTTTCTCCATTCAAACTTACCTCCCAGTTGACTTGACCCTCATCCCTACTGTACCTAATAACCTTGCTCTTATTCACATTTACTCTTAACTTTCTTCTTTCACACACTTTACCAATATATATATATATATATATATATATATATATATATATATATATATATATATATATATATATATATATATATTTTTCTTTTTTTTTTTTTTTTTGCTTTGTCGCTGTCTCCCGCGTTTGCGAGGTAGCGCAAGGAAACAGACGAAAGAAATGGCCCAACCCACCCCCATACACATGCCTTGATTCAATCCACTGACAGCACGTCAACCCCGGTATACCACATCGATCCAATTCACTCTATTCTTTGCCCGTCCTTTCACCCTCCCGCATGTTCAGGCCCCGATCACACAAAATCTTTTTCACTCCATCTTTCCACCTCCAATTTGGTCTCCCTCTTCTCGTTCCCTCCACCTCCGACACATATATCCTCTTGGTCAATCTTTCCTCACTCATTCTCTCCATGTGACCAAAACACCCTCTTCTGCTCTCTCAACCACGCTCTCTTTATTTCCACACATCTCTCTTACCCTTACGTTACTTACTCGATCAAACCACCTCACACCACACATTGTCCTCAGACATCTCATTTCCAGCACATCCATCCTCCTGCGCACAACTCTATCCATAGTCCACGCCTCGCAACCATACAACATTGTTGGAACCACTATTCCTTCAAACATACTCATTTTTGCTTTCCGAGATAATGTTCTCGACTTCCACACATTCTTCAAGGCTCCCAGGATTTTCGCCCCCTCCCCCACCCTATGATCCACTTCCGCTTCCATGGTTCCATCCGCTGCCAGATCCACTCCCAGATATCAAAAACACTTCACTTCCTCCAGTTTTTCTCCATTCAAACTCACCTCCGAATTGAATTGACCCTCAACCCTACTGTACCTAATAACCTTGCTCTTATTCACATTTACTCTTAACTTTCTTCTTTCACACACTTTACCAAACTCAGTCACCAGCTTCTGCAGTTTCTCACATGAATCAGCCACCAGCGCTGTATCATCAGCGAACAACAACTGACTCACTTCCCAAGCTCTCTCATCCCCAACAGACTTTATACTTGCCCCTCTTTCCAAAACTCTTGCATTTACCTCCCTAACAACCCCATCCATAAACAAATTAAACAACCATGGAGACATCACACACCCCTTCCGCAAGCCTACATTCACTGAGAACCAATCACTTTCCTCTCTTCCTACACGTACACATGCCTTTCATCCTCGATAAAAACTTTTCACTGCTTCTAACAACTTGCCTCCCACACCATATATTCTTAATACCTTCCACAGAGCATCTCTATCAACTCTATCATATGCCTTCTCCAGATCCATAAATGCTACATACAAATCCATTTGCTTTTCTAAGTATTTTAGAAGTGGTAGAGGATGTGTTGATCAGGTGTTTG
The DNA here is from genome assembly GCF_036320965.1 of Panulirus ornatus. Lineage (NCBI taxonomy): Eukaryota > Metazoa > Arthropoda > Malacostraca > Decapoda > Palinuridae > Panulirus > Panulirus ornatus. The sequence continues at coordinate 39,320,095 of NC_092237.1, forward strand.
CTTTGAAGAATATATATATATATATATATATATATATATATATATATATATATATATATATATATATATATATATATATATATATATATATATATATATATATATAAATTCTAGATTGATATGGAGATAGGGGAGAAAGAATACTTACCACGTATTCCCTGCTTATCGTAGAAGGCGACTAAAAGGGAAGGGAGACTGGGGCTGGAAAGCCTCCCCTTTCGTTTTTTTTTTTAATTTTCCAAAAGAGGGAATAGAGAAGGGGGCCAGGTGAGGATATTTCCCTCAAAGGCACAGTCCTCTGTTCTTAACGCTACCTCGCTAATGCGGGAAATGGCGAATAGTATGAAAGAAAAAAAAAAAATTTATATATATATATATATATATATATATATATATATATATATATATATATATATATATATACATATATATATATATATATATATATATATATATATAAATATATATATATATATATATATATATATATATATATATATATATATATATATATATATATATTTATATATATATATATATATATATATATATATATATATACGTATATATATATATATATATATATATATATATATATATATATATATATATATATATATATATATATATATATATATATATATATATATATATATATATATATATATATATATATATACGTATATATATATATATATATATATATATATATATATATATATATAAATTTTTTTTTTTTTCTTTCATACTATTCGCCATTTCCCGCATTAGCGAGGTAGCGTTAAGAACAGAGGACTGTGCCTTTGGTTATTAGGTACAGTAGGGTTGAGGGTCAAGTCAATTGGGAGGTGAGTTTGAATGGAGAAAAACTGGAGGAAGTGAAGTGTTTTAGATATCTGGGAGTGGATCTGTCAGCGGATGGAACCATGGAAGCGGAAGTGGATCATAGGGTGGGGGAGGGGGCGAAAATTTTGGGAGCCGTGAAAAATGTGTGGAAGTCGAGAACATTATCCCGGAAAGCAAAAATGGGTATGTTTGAAGGAATAGTAGTTCCAACAATGTTGTATGGTTGCGAGGCGTGGGCTATGGATAGAGTTGTGCGCAGGAGGATGGATGTGCTGGAAATGAGATGTTTGAGGACAATGTGTGGTGTGAGGTGGTTTGATCGAGTAAGTAACGTAAGGGTAAGAGAGATGTGTGGAAATAAAAAGAGCGTGGTTGAGAGAGCAGAAGAGGGTGTTTTGAAATGGTTTGGGCACATGGAGAGAATAAGTGAGGAAAGATTGACCAAGAGGATATATGTGTCGGAGGTGAAGGGAACGAGGAGAAGAGGGAGACCAAATTGGAGGTGGAAAGATGGAGTGAAAAGGATTTTGTGTGATCGGGGCCTGAACATGCAGGAGGGTGAAAGGAGGGCAAGGAATAGAGTGAATTGGAGCGATGTGGTATACAGGGGTTGACGTGCTGTCAGTGGATTGAATCAGGGCATGTGGAGCGTCCGGGGTGGGCCGTGGAGGGCTGTGTGGGTATGTATATTTGCGTGTGTGGACGTGTGTATGTACATGTGTATGGGGGGGGGTTGGGCCATTTCTTTCGTCTGTTTCCTTGCGCTACCTCGCAAACGCGGGAGACAGCGACAAAGTATAAAAAAAAAAAAAAAAAAAAAAAAAAAATATATATATATATATATATATATATATATATATATATATATATATATATATATATATATATATATATATATATATATATATATATATATATATATATATATATATTTCAACTTTCTAAAGGGGAAACAGAAGAAGGAGTCACGCGAGGAGTGCTCATCCTCCTGGAAGGCTCAGATTGGGGTGTCTAAATGTGTGTGGATGTAACCAAGATGAGACAAAAGTAGAGATAGGTGATATGTTTGATGAAAGGAACCTGAATGTTTTGGCTCTGAGTGAAATGAAGCTCAAGGGTAAAGGGGAAGAGTGGTTTGGTAATGTCTTGGGAGTAAAGTCAGGGGTTAGTGAGAGGACAAGAGCAAGGGAAGGAGTAGCACTACTCCTGAATCAGGTGTTGTGGGAGTATGTGATAGAGTGTAAGAAAGTAAATTCTAGATTGATATGGGTAAAACTGAAAGTCGATGGAAAGAGATGGGTGATTATTGGTGCATATGCTCCTGGCCATGAGAAGAAAGATCATGAGAGGCAAGTTTTTTGGGAGCAGCTGAATGAGTGTGTTAGTGGTTTTGATGCACAAGACCGGGTTATGGGTGATTTGAATGCAAAGGTGAGTAATGTGGCAGTTGAGGGAATAATTGGTATACATGGAGTGTTCAGTGTTGTAAATGGAAATGGTGAAGAGCTTGTAGATTTTTGTGCTGAAAAAGGACTGGTGAGTGGGAATACCTGGTTTAAAAAGCGAGATATACATAAGTATACGTATGTAAGTAGGAGAGATGGCCAGAGAGCGTTATTGGATTAAGTGTTAATTGATAGACGCACGAAAGATAGACTTTTGGATGTTGCTCTTTACCAATCTGATACTCTGTACATACCTTCACCCTCTCAATCAATACCCTCCCATATAACTTCCCAGGAATACTCAACAAACTTATACCTCTATAATTTGAGCACTCACTTTTATCCCCTTTCCTTTGTACAATGGCACTATGCAAGCATTCCGCAAATCCTCAGGCACCTCTCCAGGAGCCATACATTCATTAAATAACCTTACCAACCAGTCAACAATGCAGTCACCCCCTTTTTTTAACAAATTCCACTTCAATACCATCCAAACCCGCTGCCTTGCCCGCTTTCATCTTCCGCAAAGTTTTTACTACCTCTTATCTGTTTACCACATCATTTTTCCTAACCCTCTCACTTTGCACACCACCTCGACCAAAACACCCTATATATGCCATTCTATCATCAAACACATTCAACAAAGCTTCAAAATACTCACTCCATCTCCTTCTCACATCACCACTACTTGTTATCACCTCTCCATTTGCCCCTTTCACTGAAGTTCCCATTTGTTCCCTTGTCTTCCGCACTTTATTTACCTCCTTCCAAAACATCTTTTTATTCTCCCTAAAATTTGATGGTACTCTGTCACCCCAACTCTCATTTGCCCTCTTTTCCTTCTGTTGCACCTTTCTTTTTACCTGCTGCCTCTTTCTTTTATACATCTCCCACTCATTTGCATTATTCTCTTGCAAAAATCGTCCAAATGCCTCTCTCTTCTCTTTCACTAATAATCTTACCTCTTCATCCCACCACTCACTACTCTTTCTAATCTTCCCACCGCACATGCTTCTCATGCCACAAGGATCTTTTGCGCAAGCTATCACTGCTTCCCTAAATACATCCCATTCCTCCCCCACTCCCCTTACCTCCTCTGTTCTCAACTTTTTCCATTCTGTACTCACTCTCTCCTGGTAGTTCCTCACACAAGTCTCCCTCACAAGCTCACTTTCCTCTCACCACTCTTTTCACCCCAACATTCTCTCTTCTGAAAGCCTTTACAAATCTTCACCTTCGCCTTCACAAGATAATGATCACACATCCCTCCAGTTGCA
>NC_092237.1:39323762-39354965 GCF_036320965.1 Panulirus ornatus
GTCCTCAAACATCTCATTTCCAGCACATCCATCCTCCTGCGCACAACTCTATCCATAGCCCACGCCTCGCAACCATACAACATTGTTGGAACCACTATTCCTTCAAACATACCCATTTTTGCTTTCCGAGACAATGTTCTCGACTTCCACACATTCTTCAAGGCCCCCAGAATTTTCGCCCCCTCCCCCACCCTATGATCCACTTCCGCTTCCATGGTTCCATCCGCTGCCAGATCGTCTCCAAGATATCTAAAACACTTCACTTCCTCCAGTTTTTCTCCATTCAAACTCACCTCCCAATTGACTTGACCCTCAACCCTACTGTACCTAATAACATTGCTCTTATTCATATTCACTCTTAACTTTCTTGTACCACACACTTTACCAAACTCAGTCACCAGCTTCTGCAGTTTCTCACATATATATATATATATATATATATATATATATATATATATATATATATATATATATATATATATATATATATATATATATATATTATCCCTGGGGATAGGGGATTAAGAATACTTCCCACGTATTCCCTGTGTGTCGTAGAAGGCGACTAAAAGGGGAGGGAGCGGGGGGCTGGAAATCCTCCCCTCTCTTTTCTTTTTTTTTTTTTTTTTTTTTTAAATTTTCCAAAAGAAGGAACAGAGGGGGCCAGTTGAGGATATTCCAAAAAAGGCCCAGTCCTCTGTTCTTAGCGCTACCTCGCTAACGCGGGAAATCGCGAATAGTTTAAAAGAAAGAAAGAAATATATATATATATATATATATATATATATATATATATATATATATATATATATATATATATATATATATATATATATATATATATATATATATATATACATATATAAATATATATATATATATATATATATATATATATACATATATATATATATATATATATATATATATATATATATATATATATATATATATATATATATATATATATATATATATATATATATATATATATATATTTATTTATTTATTTATTTATCTATTTTTATCTATTATGCTCTGTCGCTGTATCCCGTGTTAGCAAGGTAGCGCAAGGAAACAGACAAAAGAATGGCCCAACCCACCCACATACACATGTATATACATACACGTCCACACACGGAAATATTCATACCTGTACATCTCAGTGTACACACACATATACACACACAGACATATACATATATACACATTTACACTATTCGTACTGTCTGCATTTATTTATTCCCATCGCCACCTCGCCACACATGGAATAACATCCCCCTCCCCCCTCATGTGTGCGAGTTAGCGCTAGGAAAAGTCAACAAAGGCCCCATTCGTTCACACTCATTCTCTAGCTGTCATGTAATAATGCACCGAAACCACAGCTCCCTTTCCACATCCAGGCCCCATGCAACTTTCCATGGTTTACCCCAGACGCTTCACATGCCCTGGTTCAATCCATTGACAGCAAGTCGACGCCGGTATACCACCTCGTTCCAATTCCCTTTATTCCTTGTACGCCTTTCACCCTCCTGCATGTTCAGGCCCCGATAACTCAGTCTTTTTCACTCCATCTTTCCACCTCCAATTTGGTCTCCCACTTCTCCTCGTTCCCTCCACCTCTGACAAATATATCCTCTTGGTCAATCTTTCCTCACTCATTCTCTCCACGTGGGAGAACCATTTCAAAACATCCTCTTCTGCTCTCTCAATCACACTCTTTTTATTTCCACACATCTCTCTTACCCTTACATCACTCACTTGATCAAACACCTCACACCACATATTGTCTTCAAACATCTCATTTCCAGCACATCCACCCTCCTACGCACAACCCTATCCATAGCCCGCGCCTCGCAACCATACAACATTTTGGAACCACTATTCCTTGAAACATACCTACTTTTGCTTTCCGAGATAATGTTCTCGACTTTCAAACATTCTTCAAGGCTCCCAGAATATTCGACGCCTCCCCCACCCTATGATTCACTTCCACTTCCATTGTTCCATCCGCTGACAGATCCACTCCTAGATATCTAAAACACTTTATTTCCTCGATTTTTTCTCCATTCAAACTCACCTCCCAACTGACTTGACCCTCAACCCTACTGTACCTAATAAACTTGCTCTTATACCTATTTACTCTCAACTTTCTTCCTTCACACACTTTACAAAACCCAGTCTCCAGCTTCTGCAGTTTCTCACATGAATCAGCCACCAGCGCTGTATCATCATCGAACAACAACTGACTCACCTCCCAAGCTCTCTCATCCACAACAGACTTCATACTTGCTTCTCTTTCCAAAACTCTTGCATTCACCTCCTTAACAACCACATCCATAAACAAATTAAACAACCATGGAGACATCACACACCCGTGCCGCAAACCTACATTCACTGAGAACCAATCACTTTCCTCTCTTCCTACACGTAGACATGCCTTACATCCTCGATAAAAACTTTTCACTGCTTCTAACAACTTGCCTTCCACACCATATATTCTTAATACCTTCCATAAAGCATCTCTATCAACTATATCATATGCCTTCTCCAGATCCATAAATGATACATACAAATCCATTTGCTTTTCTAAGTATTTCTCACATACATTCTTCAAAGTAAACACCTGATCCACTCATCCTCTACCACTTCTAAAACCACACTGCTCTTCCCCAATCTGATGCTCTGGTGAGTAATGTCGCAGTTGAGGGAATAATTGGTGTACATGGAGTGTTCAGTGTTGTAAATGGAAATGGTGAAGAGCTTGTAGATTTATGTGCTGAAAAAGGACTGGTGATTGGGAATACCTGGTTTAAAAAGCGAGATATACGTAAGTATTCGTATGGAAGTAGGAGAGATGGCCAGAGAGCGTTATTGGATTAAGTGTTAATTGATAGGCGAGCGAGAGAGAGACTTTTGGATGTTAATGTGCAGAGAGGTGCAACTGGAGGGATGTGTGATAATTAAAATATGGAGGCGAAGGTGAAGATTTGTAGGGGTTTTTAGAAAAGAAGAGAGAATGTTGGGGTGAAGAGAGTGGTGAGAGTGAGCTTGGGAATAAGACTTGTGTGAGGAAGTACCTGGAGAGACTGAGTATAGAATGGAAAAGGTGAGAACAAAGGAGGTAAAGGGAGTGAGGGAGGAATGGAATATATTCAGGGGAGCAGTGATGGCTGGCGCACAAGGTGCTTGTGGCATGAGAAGCGTTGGAGGTGGGTTGATCAGAAAGGGAAGTGAGTGGTGGGATGAATAAGTAAGATTATTAGTGAAAGAGAAGAGTGAGGCATTTGGACGATTTTTGCAGGGAAAAAAGAGGCAGAAGAAAGAGGCAGAAGGTCAAGAGAAAGGTGCAAGAGGTGAAAAAGAGGGGAAATGAGAGTTGGGGTGAGAGAGTATCATTAAATTTTAGGGAGAATAAAAAGATGTTTTGGAAGGAGGTAAACATAGTGCGTAAGACAAGGGAGCAAATGGGAACTTCAGTGAAGGGGGCTAATGGGGAGGTGATAACAAGTAGTGGTGATGTGAGAAGGAGATGGAGTGAGTATTTTGAAGGTTTGTTGAATGTGTTTGATGATAGAGTGGCAGATATAGGGTGTTTTTGTCTAGGTGGTGTGCAAAGTGAGAGGGTTAGGGAAAATGATTTGGTAAACAGAGAAGAGGTAGTAGAAGCTTTGCGGAAGGTGATAGCCGGCAAGGCAGCAGGTTTGGATGGTATTCAGTGGAATTAATTAAAAAAGGCGGTGATATATATATATGGTTTGGAGAAGGACTTGGTAAACAGAGAAGAGATAGTGAAATCTTTGCGGAAGAAGACAGAAGAAAGCCGGGAAGTCGGCGGGTTTGGACGGTATTGTGGTGGAATTTTTTAAAAAAGGAGGTGACTATGTTGTTGACAGGTTGGTGAGGATGTTCAATCTTTGTATGGCTCATGGGGAAGTGCCTGAGGATTGGCAGAATGCATGCATAGTGCCATTGTACAAAGGCAAAGGGGGTAAAGGTGAGCGTTCAAATTACAGAAGTATAAGTCTGTTGAGTATTCCTGGGAAAACATGGGAGGGTATTGAATGAGAGGGTGAAGGAATGTACAGAGCATCAGATTGGAGTAGTGCAATGTGGTTTCAGAAGTGGTAGGGGAAGTGTGGATCAGGTGTTTGCTTTGAAGAATGTATGTGAGAATTACTTAGAACAACAAATGAATCTGTATGTAGCATTTATGGATCTGGAGAAGACATATGATAGAGTTAATAGAGATGATCTGTGGAAGGTATTAAGAGTATATAAAGTGAGAAGCAAATTGCTTGAAGCAGTGAAAAGATTTTATCAAGGATGTAAGGCATGTGTACGTGTAGGAAAAGAGGAAAGTGATCGGTTCTCAGTGCATGTCAGTCTGCGGCAGGGGTGTGTGATGTATCCATGGCTGTTTAATTTGCTTAAGGATGGGGTTGTTAGGGAGGTGAATGAAAGAGTTTTGGAGAGTGGGGCAAGAATGCGGTCTGTTTTGGATGAGGGGCTTGGGAAGTGAGTCAGTTGTTGTACGCTGATGATACAACGTTGATAGCTGATTCGGGCGAGAAACTGCAGAAGCTGGTGACTAAATTTGCTAGTGTGGGAAAGATAAAAACTGAGACTAAATGTGAATAACAGCAAGGTTATTAGCTGGAGTAGCGTGGAGGGACAAGTCAATTTGGAGGTAAGCGTGAATGGAGAAAAACTGGAGGAAGTGAAGTGCTTTAGATATCTGGTAGTGGATTTGGCAGCGAATGGAACCATGAAACCGGAAGTGAATCACGGGGGGGCGAAAGTTCTGGAACCTCTGAAGAATGTGTGGAAAGCGAGACTGTTATCTCGGAAAGCAAAAATGGGTATGTTTCGAGGAATACTTGTTCAAACAATGTAATATAGAATCGAGGCGTGGGCTATAGACAGGGTTGTGCAGAGGAGGGTGAATGTGTTGGAAATGAGATGTTTGATGACAATATGTGGTGTGAAGTGGTTTGATCCAGTAAGTAATGGAAGGGTAAGAGAGATGTGTGGTAATAAAAAGAGTGTGGTTGAGAGAGCAGAAGAGAGTGTATTGTAATGGTCTGGTCAAATAGACGGAATGAGTGAGGAAAGTTTGAGAAAGAGGATATATATGTCAGAGGTGGAGGGAACGAGAAGTGGGATACCAAATTGGAGTTGGAAGGATGGAGTGAAAAAGATTTTGAGCGATTGGGGCCTGAACAAGCATGAGATTAAGGTATAGTGATTCCAACAATGATGTATGGTTGCGAGGAGTGGGCTATGGATAGAGTTGTGCGCAGGAGGGTGGATGTGCTAGAAATGAGATGTTTGAGGACAATATGTGGTGTGAGGTGGTTTGATAGAGTAAGTAATGTAAGGGTAAGAGAGATGTGTAGAAATAAAAAGAGTGTGGTTGAGAGAGCAGAGGAGAGTTTTGAAATGGTTTGGTCACATGGAGAGAATGAGTGAGGAAAGATTGACCAAGAGGATATATGTGTCAGAGGTGGAGGGAACGAGGAGAAGGGGGAGACCAAATTGGAGGTGGAAAGATGGAGTGAAAAAGATTTTGAGTGATCGGGGCCTAAACATGCAGGAGGGTGAACGGCGTGCAAGGAATAGAGTGAATTGGAACGATATGGTATATCGGGGTCGACGTGCTGTCAGTGGATTGAACCAGTGCATGTGAAGCGTCTGAGGTAATCCATGGATAGTTTTGTAGGGCCTGGATGTGCGAAGGGAGATGTGGTTTCGGTGCATTATATATGATAGCTAGAGACTGAGTGTGAACGAATGGGACCTTTGTTGTCTTTTCACTGCGCTACCTCGCGCACGTGCGGGGGGAAGGGGTTATCACTTCATGTGTGGCGGGGTGGCGACAGGAATGAATAAAGGCATCAGGTATGAAGTATGTATTTATTTTATTCATTTTTCTTTGTCGCTGTCTCCCGCGTTAGCGAGGTAGCGCAAGGAAACAGACGAAAGAATTGCCCAACCCAACCACATACACATATATAAACATACACGTCGACACACGCAAATATACCCGCCTATACATCTCAATGTACACATATATATACATACACAGACATATATATATATACACAAGTACACAATTCATACTGTCTGCCTTTATTTTTTCCCATCGCCACCCCGCCACACATGGAATAACAACCCCCTCCCCCTTCATGTGTGCGAGGTAGCGCTAGGAAAAGACAACAAAGGCCCCATTCGTTCACACTCAGTCTCTAGCTGTCATGTAATAATGCACCGACACCACAGCTCCCTTTCCACATCCAGGCACCACAGAACTTTCCATGGTTTACCCCAGATGCTTCACATGCCCTGGTTCAATCCATTGACAGCACGTCGATCCCGGTATACCATATCGTTCCAATTCACTCTATTCCTTGCATTCCTTTCACCCTATCCCCACTCTTCTTAAAAACGTTGCTCTTATTCACATTTACTCTCAGCTTTCTTCTTTCACACACTTTATAAACTAAGTCACCAGCTTCTGCAGTTCCTCACCCGAAACAGCCACCAGCGCTGTATCATCAGCGAACACCTGACTCCCTTCCCAAACTTTCTCATCCACAACAGACTGTATACTTGCCTCTCTCTCCAAAATTCTTGCATTTACTTCCCTAACAACCACATCCATAAGCAAATCAAACAGCCATGGAGACATCACGCACCTCTGATGCAAACCGATATTCATTGAGACCCGATCACTTTCCTCTCTTCTTATTGGTACGCATGCCTCACATCCTCGATAAAAACATTTCACTGCTTGCAGCAACTTCTCTCCCACACCATATACTCTTAATACCTTCCACAGAGCATCTCTATCAACTCTATCATATGCCTTCTCCACATACAGACATATATATATATATATATATATATATATATATATATATATATATATATATATATATATATATATATATATATATATATATATATATATATATATACATTTTTTTTCTTTTTTTTTTTTATACTTTGTCGCTGTCTCCCGCGTAAGCGAGGTAGCGCAAGGAAACAGACGAAAGAAATGGCCCAACCCACCCCCCCCATACACATGTATGTACATACGTCCACACATGCAAATATACATACCTACACAGCTTTCCATGGCTTACCCCAGACGCTTCACATGCCTTGATTCAATCCACTGACAGCACGTCAACCCCGGTATACCACATCGCTCCAATTCACTCTATTCCTTGCCCTCCTTTCACCCTCCTGCATGTTCAGGCCCCGATCACACAAAATCTTTTTCACTCCATCTTTCCACCTCCAATTTGGTCTCCCTCTTCTCCTTGTTCCCTCCACCTCCGACACATATATCCTCTTGGTCAATCTTTCCTCACTCATCCTCTCCATGTGCCCAAACCACTTCAAAACACCCTCTTCTGCTCTCTCAACCACGCTCTTTTTATTTCCACACATCTCTCTTACCCTTACGTTACTCACTCGATCAAACCACCTCACACCACACATTGTCCTCAAACATCTCATTTCCAGCACATCCATCCTCCTGCGCACAACTCTATCCATAGCCCACGCCTCGCAACCATACAACATTGTTGGAACCACTATTCCTTCAAACATACCCATTTTTGCTTTCCGAGATAATGTTCTCGACTTCCACACATTCTTCAAGGCCCCCAGAATTTTCGCCCCCTCTCCCACCCTATGATCCACTTCCGCTTCCATGGTTCCATCCGCTGCCAGATCCACTCCCAGATATCTAAAACACTTCACTTCCTCCAGTTTTTCTCCATTCAAACTCACCTCCCAATTGACTTGACCCTCAACCCTACTGTACCTAATAACCTTGCTCTTATTCACATTTACTCTTAACTTTCTTTTTCCACACACTTTACCAAACTCAGTCACCAGCTTCTCCAGTTTCTCACATGAATCAGCCACCAGGGCTGTATCATCAGCGAACAACAACTGACTCACTTCCCAAGCTCTCTCATCCCCAACAGACTTCATACTTGCCCCTCTTTCCAAAACTCTTGCATTTACCTCCCTAACAACCCCATCCATAAACAAATTAAACAACTATGGAGATATCACACACCCCTGCCGCAAACCTACATTCACTGAGAACCAATCACTTTCCTCTCTTCCTACACGTACACATGCCTTACATCCTCGATAAAAACTTTTCACTGCTTCTAACAACTTGCCTCCCACACCATATATTCTTAATACCTTCCACAGAGCATCTCTATCAACTCTATCATATGCCTTCTCCAGATCCATAAATGCTACATACAAATCCATTTGCTTTTCTAAGTATTTCTCACATACATTCTTCAAAGCAAACACCTGATCCACACATCCTCTACCACTTCTGAAACCACACTGCTCTTCCCCAATCTGATGCTCTGTACATGCCTTCACCCTCTCAATCAATACCCTCCCATATAATTTACCAGGAATACTCAACAAACTTATACCTCTGTAATTTGAGCACTCAACCTTATCCCCTTTGCCTTTGTACAATGGCACTATGCACGCATTCCGCCAATCCTCAGGCACCTCACCATGAGTCATACATACATTAAATAACCTTACCAACCAGTCAACAATACAGTCACCCCCTTTTTTAATAAATTCCACTGCAATACCATCCAAACCTGCTGCCTTGCCGGCTTTCATCTTCCGCAAAGCTTTCACTACCTCTTCTCTGTTTACCAAATCATTTTCCCTAACCCTCTCACTTTGCACACCACCTCGACCAAAACACCCTATATCTGCCACTCTATCATCAAACACATTCAACAAACCTTCAAAATACTCACTCCATCTCCTTCTCACATCACCACTACTTGTTATCACCTCCCCATTTGCGCCCTTCACTGAAGTTCCCATTTGCTCCCTTGTCTTACGCACTTTATTTACCTCCTTCGAGAACATCTTTTTATTCTCCCTAAAATTTAATGATACTCTCTCACCCCAACTCTCATTTGCCCTTTTTTTTTCACCTCTTGCACCTTTCTCTTGACCTCTTGTCTCTTTCTTTTATACATCTCCCACTCAATTGCATTTTTTCCCTGCAAAAATCGTCCAAATGCCTCTCTCTTCTCTTTCACTAATACTCTTACTTCTTCATCCCACCACTCACTACCCTTTCTAATCAACCCACCTCCCACTCTTCTCATGCCACAAGCATCTTTTGCGCAATCCATCACTGATTCCCTAAATACATCCCATTCCTCCCCCACTCCCCTTACTTCCATTGTTCTCACCTTTTTCCATTCTGTACTCAGTCTCTCCTGGTACTTCCTCACACAGGTCTCCTTCTCAAGCTCACTTACTCTCACCACCCTCTTCACCCCAACATTCACTCTTCTTTTCTGAAAACCCATACAAATCTTCGCCTTAGCCTCCACAAGATAATGATCAGACATCCCTCCAGTTGCACCTCTCAGCACATTAACATCCAAAAGTCTCTCTTTCGCACCATATACTCTTAATACCCTCCCCCTTCATGTGTGCGAGGTAGCGCTAGGAAAAGACAACAAAGGCCCCATTCGTTCACACTCAGTCTCTAGCTGTCATGTAATAATGCACCGACACCACAGCTCCCTTTCCACATCCATGCACCACAGAACTTTCCATGGTTTACCCCAGATGCTTCACATGCCCTGGTTCAATCCATTGACAGCACGTCGATCCCGGTATACCACATCGTTCCAGTTCACTCTATTCCTTGCATTCCTTTCACCCTATCCCTACTCTTCTTAAAAACGTTGCTCTTATTCACATTTACTCTTAGCTTTCTTCTTTCACACACTTTATAAACTAAGTCACCAGCTTCTGCAGTTCCTCACCCGAATCAGCCACCAGCGCTGTATCATCAGCGAACACCTGACTCCCTTCCCAAACTTTCTCATCCACAACAGACTGTATACTTGCCTCTCTCTCCAAAATTCTTGCATTTACTTCCCTAACAACCACATCCATAAGCAAATCAAACAGCCATGGAGACATCACGCACCTCTGATGCAAACCGATATTCATTGAGACCCGATCACTTTCCTCTCTTCTTATTGGTACGCATGCCTCACATCCTCGATAAAAACATTTCACTGCTTGCAGCAACTTCCCTCCCACACCATATACTCTTAATACCTTCCACAGAGCATCTCTATCAACTCTCTCATATGCCTTCTCCACATACAGACATATATATATATATATATATATATATATATATATATATATATATATATATATATATATATATATAAATATATATATATATATATATATATATATATATATATATATATATATATATATATATATATTTATATATATATATATATATATATATATATATATATGTATATATATATATATATAAATATATATATATATATATATATATATATATATATATATATATATATATATATATATATATATATATATATGCAAATGGGGAGGTGATAACAAGTAGTGGTGATGTGAGAAGGAGATGGAGTGAGTATTTTGAAGGTTTGTTGAATGTGTTTGATGATAGAGTGGCAGATATAGGGTGTTTTGGTCGAGGTGGTGTGCAAAGTGAGAGGGTTAGGGAAAATGATTTGGTAAACAGAGAAGAGGTAGTGAAAGCTTTGCGGAAGATGAAAGCCGGCAAGGCAGCAGGTATGGATGGTATTGCAGTGGAATTTATTAAAAAAGGGGGTGACTGTATTGTTGACTGGTTGGTAAGGTTATTTAATGTATGTATGACTCATGGTGAGGTGCCTGAGGATTGGCGGAATGCGTGCATAGTGCCATTGTACAAAGGCAAAGGGGATAAGAGTGAGTGCTCAAATTACAGAGGTATAAGTTTGTTGAGTATTCCTGGTAAATTATATGGGAGGGTATTGATTGAGAGGGTGAAGGCATGTACAGAGCATCAGATTGGGGAAGAGCAGTGTGGTTTCAGAAGTGGTAGAGGATGTGTGGATCAGGTGTTTGCTTTGAAGAATGTATGTGAGAAATACTTAGAAAAGCAAATGGATTTGTATGTAGCATTTATGGATCTGGAGAAGGCATATGATAGAGTTGATAGAGATGCTCTGTGGAAGGTATTAAGAATATATGGTGTGGGAGGAAAGTTGTTAGAAGCAGTGAAAAGTTTTTATCGAGGATGTAAGGCATGTGTACGTGTAGGAAGAGAGGAAAGTGATTGGTTCTCAGTGAATGTAGGTTTGCGGCAGGGGTGTGTGATGTCTCCATGGTTGTTTAATTTGTTTATGGATGGGGTTGTTAGGGAGGTAAATGCAAGAGTTTTGGAAAGAGGGGCAAGTATGAAGTCTGTTGGGGATGAGAGAGCTTGGGAAGTGAGTCAGTTGTTGTTCGCTGATGATACAGCGCTGGTGGCTGATTCATGTGAGAAACTGCAGAAGCTGGTGACTGAGTTTGGTAAAGTGTGTGGAAGAAGAAAGTTAAGAGTAAATGTGATTAAGAGCAAGGTTATTAGGTACAGTAGGGTTGAGGGTCAAGTCAATTGGGAGGTGAGTTTGAATGGAGAAAAACTGGAGGAAGTGAAGTGTTTTAGATATCTGGGAGTGGATCTGGCAGCGGATGGAACCATGGAAGCGGAAGTGGATCATAGGGTGGGGGAGGGGGCGAAAATTCTGGGGGCCTTGAAGAATGTGTGGAAGTCGAGAACATTATCTCGGAAAGCAAAAATGGGTATGTTTGAAGGAATAGTAGTTCCAACAATGTTGTATGGTTGCGAGGCGTGGGCTATGGATAGAGTTGTGCGCAGGAGGATGGATGTGCTGGAAATGAGATGTTTGAGGACAATGTGTGGTGTGAGGTGGTTTGATCGAGTGAGTAACGTAAGGGTAAGAGAGATGTGTGGAAATAAAAAGAGCGTGGTTGAGAGAGCAGAAGAGGGTGTTTTGAAGTGGTTTGGGCACATGGAGAGAATGAGTGAGGAAAGATTGACCAAGAGGATATATGTGTCGGAGATGGAGGGAACGAGGAGAAGAGGGAGACCAAATTGGAGGTGGAAAGATGGAGTGAAAAAGATTTTGTGTGATCGGGGCCTGAACATGCAGGAGGGTGAAAGGAGGGCAAGGAATAGAGTGAATTGGAGCGATGTGGTATACCGGGGTTGACGTGCTGTCAGTGGATTGAATCAAGGCATGTGAAGCGTCTGGGGTAAACCATGGAAAGCTGTGTAGGTATGTATATTTGCGTGTGTGGACGTATGTATATACATGTGTGTGGGGGGGGGTTGGGCCATTTCTTTCGTCTGTTTCCTTGCGCTACCTCGCAAACGCGGGAGACAGCGACAAAGTATAAAAAAAAAAAAATATATATATATATATATATATATACATATATATATATATATATATATATATATATATATATATATATATATATATATATATATATATATATATATATATATATATAAATATGTACATGATTCATACTGTCTGCCCTTATTCATTCCCGTCGCCATCCCGCCACACATGAAATGAAAACTCCTTCTCCCAGCAAGTGCGCGAGGTAGCACAAAGAAAAGACAACAAAGGCCATATTCATTTACACTCCGTCTCTAGCTACCTTTTCACATCCAGGCCCCACAAAACTTTCCATGGTTTACCCCAGAAGCTTAACATTCCCTGGTTCAATCCATTGACAGCACGTCAACCCCTGTATACCTCATCGTTCCAATTCACTCTATTCCTCACACTCCTGCATGTTCAGACCCCGATCACTCAAAATCATTTTCACTTCATCTTTCCACCTCCAAATTGGTCTCCCACTTCTCCTCATTCCCTCCATCTCTGACGTATATATCCTCCTTGTTAATATTTCTTCACTCATTCTCTCCACGTGACCAAACCATTTCAAAACACCCTCTTCTGCTCTCTCAAGCACACTCTTTTTATTACAACACATCTCTCTTACCCTTCCATTACTATCGATCAATCTCATTTCCAGCACATCCATCCTCCTCCGCACAACTCTATCTAAATTTAGCCCACGCCTCGCAACCATATAACATTATTGGAACATCTATTCTTTCAAATATACCCATTTTTGCTTTCCAAGATAACGTTCTGGACTTCCACACATTCTTCAACGTTCCCAAAACTTTCTCCCCCTCCCCCACCCTGTGATTCACTTCCGCTGTCATGGTTCTATCCGCTGCCAAATCCACTACCAAGATATCTAAAACACTTCACTTCCTCCAGTTTTTCTCCATTGAAACTTACCTCACAATTGACTTGTCCCTCAACCCTACTGTACCTAACAACCTTGCTCTTATTCACACTTACTGTCAGCTTTCTTCTTTCACACACTTTACCAAACTCGGTCAACAGCTTCTGCAGTTTTTCAACCAAATCAGCCACCAGCGCTGTAAGATCAGCGAACAACTGATTCACTTCCCAAGCTCTCTCATCCAAAACAGACTGTATACATGCCCCTCTTTCCAAAACTCTGGCATTTACCTCCCTAACAACTCCATCCATAAACAAATTAGACAACCATGGAGACATCACGCACCCCTGCCGCAAACGAACATTTACTGAGAACCAATCTCTTTCCTCTCTTCCTACACGTACAAATGCCTTACATCCTCGATAAAATCTTTTCACTGCTTCTAACATCGTGCCTCCCAAACCATATATTCTTAAGACCTTCCACAGAGCATCTCTATGAGTTCTATCATATGCTTTTTCCAGATCCGTAAAGGCTACATACAAATCCATTTGCTTTTCTAAGTATATCTCACATACATTTTTTAAGGAAAATACCTGATCCACACATCCTCTACCTCTTGTGAAACCATACTGCTCTTCTCAAATCTGATGCACTGTACATGCCTTCCCCCTCTCAATCAATACCCTCCCATATAATTTCCCTTTGCCTTTGTACAGTGACCCTATGGAAGAATTCCGCCAATCCTCAGGCACCTCACCATGAGTCATACATACAATAGATAACCTTACCATCCAGTCAACAATACAGTCACTCCCCTTTTTAATAAAAACCACTGCAATACCATGCAAAGCCGCTGCCTTTCCGGCTTTCATCTGCAAATCTTTTACTAACTCCTCTCTCTTTACCAAATCACTCTTCCTGACCCTCTCACTTTGCACAGCACTTCGACCAAAACACACTCTATCTGCCACTCTATCATCAAACACATTCAACAAAGCTTCCCAATACTCACTCCATCTCCTTCTCACATCACCTCTACTTATTAGGCAGCGGGTTTGGATATTATTGCTGTGGTATTTATCAAGAAAGGGGGTGACTGCATTGTTGATGTTCCCATTTGTTCCCTAGTCTTACGCACTATATTTACCTCCTTCCAAAGCATTTTTTTATTCTCCCTAAAATTTAATGATACGCTCTGACCCTAACTGTCATTTGCCTTTTTTTCACCTCGTGGACCTTTCTCTTGACCTCTTGCCTCTTTCTTTTATACATCTCCCAGTCATTTGCATTGTTTCCCTACAAAACTCGTCCAAATGCCTCTCTCCTCTCTTTCACTTACAAATCTTACTTATTCTTCCCAAAACTCACTACCCTTCCTAAGCTGCCCAACTCCCACGCTTCTGATGCCAAAAGCATCGTTTGCGCAAGCCATCACTGCTTCCCTAAATACATCCAACTCCTCCACTACTCCCCTTACGTCCTTTGTTCTCACCTTTTTCTATTCTGTACTAAGTTTGTCTTGGTACTTCCTCACACAATTACATATACATATATATATATATATATATATATATATATATATATATATATATATATATATATATATATATATATGGGGATAGGGGTGAAAGAATACTTCCCACGTATTCCTCGCGTGTCGTAGAAAGCGACTAGAGGGGACGGGAGCGGGGGGCCGGAAATCCTCCCCTCCTTGTATTAACTTTCTAAAATGGGAAACAGAAGAAGGAGTCACGCGGGGAGTGCTCATCCTCCTCGAAGGCTCAGAGTGGGGTGCCTAAATGTGTGTGGATGTAACCAAGATGTGAAAAAAGGAGAGATAGGTAGTATGTTTGAGGAAAGGAACCTGGATGTTTTGGCTCTGAGTGAAACGAAGCTCAAGGGTAAAGGGGAAGAGTGGTTTGGAAATGTCTGGGGAGTGAAGTCAGGGGTTAGTGAGAGGACAAGAGCAAGGGAAGGAGTAGCAATACTCCTGAAACAGGAGTTGTGGGAGTATGTCATAGAATGTAAGAAAGTAAATTCTCGATTAATATGGGTAAAATTGAAAGTTGATGGAGAGAGGTGGGTGATTATTGGTGCATATGCACCTGGGCATGAGAAGAAAGATCATGAGAGGCAAGTGTTTTGGGAGCAGCTAAATGAGTGTGTTAGCGGTTTTGATGCACGAGACCGGGTTATAGTGATGGGTGATTTGAATGCAAAGGTGAGTAATGTGGCAGTTGAGGGAATAATTGGTATGCATGGGGTGTTCAGTGTTGTAAATGGAAATGGTGAAGAGCTTGTAGATTTATGTGCTGAAAAAGGACTGATGATTGGGAATACCTGGTTTAAAAAGCGAGATATACATAAGTATACTTATGTAAGTAGGAGAGATGGCCAGAGAGCGTTATTGGATTACGTGTTAATGGACAGGCGTGCGAAAGAGAGACTTTTGGATGTCAATGTGCTGAGAGGTGCAACTGGAGGGATGTCTGATCATTATCTTGTGGAGGCTAAGGTGAAGATTAGTATGGGTTTTCAGAAAAGAAGAGTGAATGTTGGGGTGAAGAAGGTGGTGAGAGTAAGTGAGCTTGGGAAGGAGACCTGTGTGAAGAAGTATCAGGAGAGACTGTGTACAGAATGGAAAAAGGTGAGAACAATGGAAGTAAGGGGAGTGGGGGAGGAATGGGATGTATTTAGGGAATCAGTGATGGATTGCGCAAAAGATGCTTGTGGCATGAGAAGAGTGGGAGGTGGGCTGTTTAGAAAGGGTAGTGAGTGGTGGGATGAAGAAGTAAGAGTATTAGTGAAAGAGAAGAGAGAGGCATTTGGACGATTTTTGCAGGAAAAAAATGCAATTGAGTGGGAGAAGTATAAAAGAAAGAGACAGGAGGTCAAGAGAAAGGTGCAAGAGGTGAAAAAAAGGGCAAATGAGAGTTGGGGTGAGAGACTATCAGTAAATTTTAGGGAGAATAAAAAGATGTTCTGGAAGGAGGTAAATAGGGTGCGTAAGACAAGGGAGCAAATGGGAACTTCAGTAAAGGGAGTAAATGGGGAGGTGATAACAAGTAGTGGTGATGTGAGAAGGAGATGGAATGAGTATTTTGAAGGTTTGTTGAATGTGTCTGATGACAGAGTGGCAGATATAGGGTGTTTGGGTCGAGGTGGTGTGCAAAGTGAGAGGGTTAGGGAAAATGATTTGGTAAACAGAGAAGAGGTAGTAAAAGCTTTGCGGAAGATGAAAGCCGGCAAGGCAGCAGGTTTGGATGGTATTGCAGTGGAATTTATTAAAAAAGGGGGTGACTGTATTGTTGACTGGTTGGTAAGGTTATTTAATGTATGTATGACTCATGGTGAGGTGCCTGAGGATTGGCGGAATGCTTGCATAGTGCCATTGTACAAAGGCAAAGGGGATAAGAGTGAGTGCTCAAATTACAGAGGTATAAGTTTGTTGAGTATTCCTGGTAAATTATATGGGAGGGTATTGATTGAGAGGGTGAAGGCATGTACAGAGCATCAGATTGGGGAAGAGCAGTGTGGTTTCAGAAGTGGTAGAGGATGTGTGGATCAGGTGTTTGCTTTGAAGAATGTATGTGAGAAATACTTAGAAAAGCAAATGGATTTGTATGTAGCATTTATGGATCTGGAGAAGGCATATGATAGAGTTGATAGAGATGCTCTGTGGAAGGTATTAAGAATATATGGTGTGGGAGGCAAGTTGTTAGAAGCAGTGACAAGTTTTTATCGAGGATGTAAGGCATGTGTACGTGTAGGAAGAGAGGAAAGTGATTGGTTCTCAGTGAATGTAGGTTTGCGGCAGGGGTGTGTGATGTCTCCATGGTTGTTTAATTTGTTTATGGATGGGGTTGTTAGGGAGGTAAATGCAAGAGTTCTGGTAAGAGGGGCAAGTATGAAGTCTGTTGGGGATGAGAGAGCTTGGGAAGTGAGTCAGTTGTTGTTCGCTGATGATACAGCGCTGGTGGCGGATTCATGTGAGAAACTGCAGAAGCTGGTGACGGAGTTTGGTAAAGTGTGTGGAAGAAGAAAGTTAAGAGTAAATGTCAATAAGAGCAAGGTTATTAGGTACAGTAGGGTTGAGGGTCAAGTCAATTGGGAGGTGAGTTTGAATGGTGAGAGGCTGGAGGAAGTGAAGTGTTTTAGATATCTGGGAGTGGATCTGTCAGCGGATGGAACCATGGAAGCGGAAGTGGATCATAGGGTGGGGGAGGGGGCGAAAATTTTGGGAGCCTTGAAAAATGTGTGGAAGTCGAGAACATTATCCCGGAAAGCAAAAATGGGTATGTTTGAAGGAATAGTAGTTCCAACAATGTTGTATGGTTGCGAGGCGTGGGCTATGGATAGAGTTGTGCGCAGGAGGATGGATGTGCTGGAAATGAGATGTTTGAGGACAATGTGTGGTGTGAGGTGGTTTGATCGAGTAAGTAACGTAAGGGTAAGAGAGATGTGTGGAAATAAAAAGAGCGTGGTTGAGAGAGCAGAAGAGGGTGTTTTGAAATGGTTTGGGCACATGGAGAGAATGAGTGAGGAAAGATTGACCAAGAGGATATATGTGTCGGAGGTGGAGGGAACGAGGAGAAGAGGGAGACCAAATTGGAGGTGGAAAGATGGAGTGAAAAGGATTTTGTGTGATCGGGGCCTGAACATGCAGGAGGGTGAAAGGAGGGCAAGGAATAGAGTGAATTGGAGCGATGTGGTATACAGGGGTTGACGTGCTGTCAGTGGATTGAATCAAGGCATGTGAAGCGTCTGGGGTAAACCATGGAAAGCTGTGTAGGTATGTATATTTGCGTGTGTGGACGTGTGTATGTACATGTGTATGGAGGGGGTTGGGCCATTTCTTTCGTCTGTTTCCTTGCGCTACCTCGCAAACGCGGGAGACAGCGACAAAGTATAAAAAAAAAAAAAAAAAAAATATATATATATATATATATATATATATATATATATATATATATAGCAAGGGAAGGAGTAGCAATACTCCTGAAACAGGAGTTGTGGGAGTATGTGATAGAGTGTAAGAAAGTAAATTCTCGATTAATATGGGTAAAACTGAAAGTTGATGGAGAGAGGTGGGTGATTATTGGTGCATATGCACCTGGGCATGAGAAGAAAGATCAAGAGAGGCAAGTGTTTTGGGAGCAGCTGAATGAGTGTGTTAGTGGTTTTGATGCACGAGACCGGGTTATAGTGATGGGTGATTTGAATGCAAAGGTGAGTAATGTGGCAGTTGAGGGAATAATTGGTATACATGGGGTGTTCAGTGTTGTAAATGGAAATGGTGAAGAGCTTGTAGATTTATGTGCTGAAAAAGGACTGATGATTGGGAATACCTGGTTTAAAAAGCGAGATATACATAAGTATACTTATGTAAGTAGGAGAGATGGCCAGAGAGCGTTATTGGATTACGTGTTAATTGACAGGCGTGCGAAAGAGAGACTTTTGGATGTTAATGTGCTGAGAGGTGCAACTGGAGGGATGTCTGATCATTATCTTGTGGAGGCTAAGGTGAAGATTTGTATGGGTTTTCAGAAAAGAAGAGTGAATGTTGGGGTGAAGAGGGTGGTGAGAGTAAGTGAGCTTGAGAAGGAGACCTGTGTGAGGAAGTACCAGGAGAGACTGAGTACAGAATGGAAAAAGGTGAGAACAATGGAAGTAAGGGGAGTGGGGGAGGAATGGGATGTATTTAGGGAATCAGTGATGGATTGCGCAAAAGATGCTTGTGGCATGAGAAGAGTGGGAGGTGGGTTGATTAGAAAGGGTAGTGAGTTGTGGGATGAAGAAGTAAGAGTATTAGTGAAAGAGAAGAGAGAGGCATTTGGACGATTTTTGCAGGGAAAAAATGCAATTGAGTGGGAGATGTATAAAAGAAAGAGACAGGAGGTCAAGAGAAAGGTGCAGGAGGTGAAAAAAAGGGCAAATGAGAGTTGGGGTGAGAGAGTATCATTAAATTTTAGGGAGAATAAAAAGATGTTCTGGAAGGAGGTAAATAAAGTGCGTAAGACAAGGGAGCAAATGGGAACTTCAGTGAAGGGCGCAAATGGGGAGGTGATAACAAGTAGTGGTGATGTGAGAAGGAGATGGAGTGAGTATTTTGAAGGTTTGCTGAATGTGTTTGATGATAGAGTGGCAGATATAGGGTGTTTTGGTCGAGGTGGTGTGCAAAGTGAGAGGGTTAGGGAAAATGATTTGGTAAACAGAGAAGAGGTAGTAAAAGCTTTGCGGAAGATGAAAGCCGGCAAGGCAGCAGGTTTGGATGGTATTGCAGTGGAATTTATTAAAAAAGGGGGTGACTGTATTGTTGACTGGTTGGTAAGGTTATTTGATGTATGTATGACTCATGGTGAGGTGCCTGAGGATTGGCGGAATGCGTGCATAGTGCCATTGTACAAAGGCAAAGGGGATAAGGTTGAGTGCTCAAATTACAGAGGTATAAGTTTGTTGAGTATTCCTGGTAAATTATATGGGAGGGTATTGATTGAGAGGGTGAAGGCATGTACAGAGCATCAGATTGGGGAAGAGCAGTGTGGTTTCAGAAGTGGTAGAGGATGTGTGGATCAGGTGTTTGCTTTGAAGAATGTATGTGAGAAATACTTAGAAAAGCAAATGGATTTGTATGTAGCATTTATGGATCTGGAGAAGGCATATGATAGAGTTGATAGAGATGCTCTGTGGAAGGTATTAAGAATATATGGTGTGGGAGGAAAGTTGTTAGAAGCAGTGAAAAGTTTTTATCGAGGATGTAAGGCATGTGTACGTGTAGGAAGAGAGGAAAGTGATTGGTTCTCAGTGAATGTAGGTTTGCGGCAGGGGTGTGTGATGTCTCCATGGTTGTTTAATTTGTTTATGGATGGGGTTGTTAGGGAGGTAAATGCAAGAGTTTTGGAAAGAGGGGCAAGTATGAAGTCTGTTGGGGATGACAGAGCTTGGGAAGTGAGTCAGTTGTTGTTCGCTGATGATACAGCGCTGGTGGCTGATTCATGTGAGAAACTGCAGAAGCAGGTGACTGAGTTTGGTAAAGTGTGTGGAAGAAGAAAGTTAAGAGTAAATGTGAATAAGAGCAAGGTTATTAGGTACAGTAGAGTTGAGGGTCAAGTCTATTGGGAGGTGAGTTTGAATGGAGAAAAACTGGAGGAAGTGAATTGTTTTAGATATCTGGGAGTGGATCTGGCAGCGGATGGAACCATGGAAGCGGAAGTGGATCATAGGGTGGGGGAGGGGGCGAAAATTCTGGGGGCCTTGAAGAATGTGTGGAAGTCGAGAACATTATCTCGGAAAGCAAAAATGGGTATGTTTGAAGGAATAGTGGTTCCAACAATATTGTATGGTTGCGAGGCGTGGGCTATGGATAGAGTTGTGCGCAGGAGGATGGATGTGCTGGAAATGAGGTGTTTGAGGACAATGTGTGGTGTGAGGTGGTTTGATCGAGTGAGTAACGTAAGGGTAAGAGAGATGTGTGGAAATAAAAAGAGCGTGGTTGAGAGAGCAGAAGAGGGTGTTTTGAAGTGGTTTGGGCACATGGAGAGGATGAGTGAGGAAAGATTGACCAAGAGGATATATGTGTCGGAGGTGGAGGGAACAAGGAGAAGAGGGAGACCAAATTGGAGGTGGAAAGATGGAGTGAAAAAGATTTTGTGTGATCGGGGCCTGAACATGCAGGAGGGTGAAAGGAGGGCAAGGAATAGAGTGAATTGGATCGATGTGGTATACCGGGGTTGACGTGCTGTCAGTGGATTGAATCAAGGCATGTGAAGCGTCTGGGGTAAACCATGGAAAGCTGTGTAGGTATGTATAATTGCGTGTGTGGACGTATGTATATACATGTGTATGGGGGGGGGGGGGGGCATTTCTTTCGTCTGTTTCCTTGCGCTTTCTACGACACGCGAGGAATACGTGGGAAGTATTCTTTCACCCCTATCCCCAGGGATAATATACATATATATATACATATACAGATACACAAACATACACATACATACGCACATATACACACACACACACACACACACACATACATATATATACATATGAAAAATGTAAATATTTATATTTTTATATTATCAATTTTCATATTATCAATAT
This sequence comes from Panulirus ornatus, assembly GCF_036320965.1. Taxonomy (NCBI): domain Eukaryota; kingdom Metazoa; phylum Arthropoda; class Malacostraca; order Decapoda; family Palinuridae; genus Panulirus; species Panulirus ornatus. The sequence continues at coordinate 39,345,069 of NC_092237.1, forward strand.
ATTTAACAAGAAGACCATTAACTATTTCAAAGTCAAGCGTTCACATTCTAAATCATGTTACTTATGACGAAGTCCTTCACCAGGAGTTTTCTCATGATCATCGTACTGTGGGAACGATGACTGCTCTGCGACTGAAATATGTTTCTTGCCCTCCTTCTCTGCAAGTTTTTCAGCATTAGCTTTCTTCATCATAGCAACTGTAAGATTCTCTTTCAATTCTAATTCACTTGGAGGATCTACACGACGGTTTCGTAACCAAGCATCCCATTCTGCAGGCATGTAGTCTTGTTCATGTCTCATCTCCACTAGTGGAACAAACCATCTCCTTGGATGCCGCTTCCCTCTGCTATATATATATATATATATATATATATATATATATATATATATATATATATATATATATATATATATTTTTTTTTTTTTTTTTTTTTTGCTTTGTCGCTGTCTCCCGCGTTTGCGAGGTAGTGCAAGGAAACAGACGAAAGAAATGGCCCAACCCACCCCCATACACATGTATATACATACGTCCACACACGCAAATATACATTCCTACACAGTTTTCCATGGTTTACCCCAGACGCTTTACATGTCTTGATTCAATCCACTGACAGCACGTCAACCCCTGTATACCACATCGCTCCAATTTTTTTTTTCTGTTTAGTATACTTTGTCGCTTTCTCCCGCGTTAGCGAGGTAGCGCAAGGAAACACACAAAAGAATGGCCCAACCCACACATTATACATGTATAGAGATACACGTCCACGCACGTACATATACATACCTATACATCTTAACGTATACATATATATACACACACAGACATATACATATATACACATGCACATAATTCATACTGTCTGCCCTTATTCATTCCAGTCGCCACCCCGCCACACAAGAAATGACAACCCCTTCCCCCCGCAAGTGCACGAGATAGCACAAGGAAAAGATAACAATGGCCACATTCGTTCACACTCAGTCTCCAGCTGTCATATATAATGCAACGAAACCACAGCTACCTTTCCATATCCAGACCCCACAGATCTTTCCACGGTTTGCCCCAGACGCTTCATATGCCCTGATTCAATCCATTGACAGCAAGTCGATCACGGTATACCGATTAGTTCCAATTTACTCTATTCCTTGCATGCCTTTCTCCTTCCTCCATGTTCAGGTCCCGATCACTCAAAATCTTTATCACTCCATCCTTCCACCTAAAATTTGGTCTCCTACTTCTCCTCGTTCCCTCCACCTCTGACACAGATATCCTTTCGGTCAATCTTTCCTCACTCATCCTCTCCATGTAACCAAACCATTTCAAAACATCCGCTTCTGCTTTCTCAACCACACTATTTTCATTACCACACATCTCTCTTACCCTTTCATTACTTACTCGATTAACCCACCTCACACCACATATTGTCCTCAAACATCTCATTTCTAGCACATCCACCCTCTTCCACGCAACTCCTTCTATAGCCCAAGCCTCGAAACCATATATGCTTTACTTAACCACTATTCCTTCAAATATACCTATTTCTGCTATCCGAGATAACGTTCTCGCCTTTCACAGTTTTTTCAACTCCTCCAGAACTATCGCCCCGTCCCCCAAACTATGATTCACTTCCGCTTCCATGGTTCCATCCGCTGCCAAATCCACTCCCAGTGATATAAAACACTTCACTTCCTCCAGTTTTTCTCCATTCGAACTTACCTCCCAATTGACTTGTCCCTCAACCTTACTGTACCTAATAATCTTGCTCTTATTAACATTTGCTCTCAGCTTTCTTTTTTCAACCACTTTACCAAACTGAGTCGCCAGTTTCTGCAGTTTCTAACCCGAGTCATCTACCAGCGATGTATGATCAGCGAACAACAACTGACTCACTTCCCAGGCTCTTTCATCCAAAAAAGACTGCAAACTTGCCACTCTCTCCAAAACTCTTGTATTTACCTCCCTAACAACCCAATCCATAACCATATTAAACATGCCCTGCCGCAAACCGACCTTCACTGAGAATCAATGACTTTCCTCTCTTCCTACTCGTACACATGCCTTACATCCTCGATAAATACTTTTTACTACTTCTAACACATGCCCCCAAAACCATATGTTCTCAAGACCTTCCACAGAGCATCTCTATGACCTCTATCATATGCTGTCTGCAGATCCGTAAATGCTACATACAAATCCATTTGCTTTTCTAAGCATATCTAACATACATTTTTTAAAGAAAATACCTGATCCACACATCCTGTACCACCTCTGAAACGACACTGCTCTTCCACAATCTGATGCTCTGTACATGCTTTCCCCGTCTCAATCAACACCCTTCCATATAATTTCCCTATGCCTTTGTACAATGACACTATGGAAGAATTTCGCCAATCCTCAGGCACCTCACCATGAGTCATACATACATTAAATAACCTTACCAACCAGTCAACAATACAGTCAACCCCCTTTTTAATAATTACCACTGCAATACCATCCAAACCCGCTGCCTTGCCGGCTTTCATCTTTTGCAAATCTTTTACTACCTCCTCGCTTTTTACCAAATCACTCTTCCTGACCCTCTCACTTTGCACACCTCCTAGACCAAAACACCCTCTATCTGCCACTCCATTATCAAACACATTCAATAAAGCTTCACAATTCTCACTCCATCTCCTTCTCACATCACCTCTACTTGTTAGGCAGCGGGTTTGGATATTATTGCTGTGGTATTAATCAAAAAAGGGGGTGAGTGTATTGTTGATGTTCCCATTTGTTCCCTTGTCTTACGCACTATATTTACCTCCTTCCAAAGCATTTATTCATTCTCCCTAAAAGTGAATGATACGCTCTAACCCAATTCTCATTTGTCTTGTTTTTCACTTCATGCACCTTTTTCTTGACCTCTTGCCTCTTTCTTTTATACATCTCCCAGTCATATGCATTGTTTCCCTGCAAAAATCGTCCAAACGCCTCTCTCATCTCTTTCACTAATAAATCTTACTTATTCATCCCAACACTCACTACCCTTTCTAAGCTGCCCAACTCCCGCGATTCTGATGACACAAGCATCTTTTGCGCAAGCCATTACTGCTTCCCTAAATACATCCAATTCCACCAATAATCACTTTACGTTCTTTGTTATCACCTTTTTCCATTCTGTACTAAGTTTCCCCTGGTACTTCCCCACACAATTTTATATATATATATATATATATATATATATATATATATATATATATATATATATATATATATATATAAATATATAAATATATATATATATAATGATAATAATGATCATATATATATATGTATATATATATATATATATATATATATATATATATAAATGTACAGAATGGAAAAAGGTGAGAACAATGGAAGTAAGGGGAGTCGGGGAGGAATGGGATGTATTTAGGGAATCAGTGATGGATTGCGCAAAAGATGCTTGTGGCATGAGAAGAGTGGGAGGTGGGCTGTTTAGAAAGGGTAGTGAGTGGTGGGATGAAGAAGTAAGAGTATTAGTGAAAGAGAAGAGAGAGGCATTTGGACGATTTTTGCAGGGAAAAAATGCAATTGAGTGGGAGAAGTATAAAAGAAAGAGACAGGAGGTCAAGAGAAAGGTGCAAGAGGTGAAAAAAAGGGCAAATGAGAGTTGGGGTGAGAGACTATCAGTAAATTTTAGGGAGAATAAAAAGATGTTCTGGAAGGAGGTAAATAGGGTGCGTAAGACAAGGGAGCAAATATATATATATATATATATATTTTTTTTTTTTTTTTTACTTTGTCGCTGTCTCCCGCGTTTGCGAGGTAGCGCAAGGAAACAGACGAAAGAAATGGCCCAACCCCCCCCATACACATGTATATACATACATCCACGCACGCAAATATACATACCTACACAGCTTTCCATGGTTTACCCCAGACGCTTCACATGCCTTGATTCAATCCACTGACAGCACGTCAACCCCGGTATACCACATCGCTCCAATTCACTCTATTCCTTGCCCTCCTTTCACCCTCCTGCATGCTCAGGCCCCGATCACACAAAATCTTTTTCACTCCATCTTTCCACCTCCAATTTGGTCTCCCTCTTCTCCTTGCTCCCTCAACCTCCGACACATATATCCTCTGGTCAATCTTTCCTCACTCATCCTCTCCATGTGCCCAAACCACTTCAAAACACCCTCTTCTGCTCTCTCAACCACGCTCTTTTTATTTCCATACATCTCTCTTACCCTTACGTTACTCACTCGATCAAACCACCTCACACCACACATTGTCCTCAAACATCTCATTTCCAGCACATCCATCCTCCTGCGCACAACTCTATCCATAGCCCACGCCTCGCAACCATACAACATTGTTGGAACCACTATTCCTTCAAACATACCCATTTTTGCTTTCCGAGATAATGTTCTCGACTTCCACACATTCTTCAGGGCCCCCAGAATTTTCGCCCCCTCCCCCACCCTATGATCCACTTCCGCTTCCATGGTTCCATCCGTTGCCAGATCCACTCCCAGATATCTAAAACACTTCACTTCCTCCAGTTTTTCTCCATTCAAACTCACCTCCCAATTGACTTGACCCTCAACCCTACTGTACCTAATAACCTTGCTCTTATTCACATTTACTCTTAACTTTCTTCTTCCACACACTTTACCAAACTCAGTCACCAGCTTCTGCAGTTTCTCACATGAATCAGCCACCAGCGCTGTATCATCAGCGAACAACAACTGACTCACTTCCCAAGCTCTCTCATCCCCAACAGACTTCATACTTGCCCCTCTTTCCAAAACTCTTGCATTTACCTCCCTAACAACCCCATCCATAAACAAATTAAACAACCATGGAGACATCACACACCCCTGCCGCAAACCTACATTCACTGAGAACCAATCACTTTCCTCTCTTCCTACACGTACACATGCCTTACATCCTCGATAAAAACTTTTCACTGCTTCTAACAACTTTCCTCCCACACCATATATTCTTAATACCTTCCACAGAGCATGTATTTGTATTTGTATTTGTATATATGTGTATATATATATATATTTTATTTATTTTTTTATTATACTTTGTCGCTGTCTCCCGTGTTTGCGAGGTAGAGCAAGGAAATAGACGAAAGAAATGGCCCAAGCCCCCCCATACACATGTATATACATACGTTCACACACGCAAATATACATACCTACACAGCTTTCGATGGTTTACCCCAGACGCTTCACATGCCTTGATTCAATCCACTGACAGCACGTCAACCCCGGTATACCACATCGCTCCAATTCACTCTATTCCTTGCCCTCCTTTCACCCTCCTGCAGGTTCAGGCCCCGATCACACAAAATCTTTTTCACTCCATCTTTCCACCTCCAATTTGGTCTCCCTCTTCTCCTCGTTCCCTCCACCTCCGACACATATATCCTCTTGGTCAATCTTTCCTCACTCATTCTCTCCATGTGCCCAAACCACTTCAAAACACCCTCTTCTGCTCTCTCAACCACGCTCTTTTATTTCCACACATCTCTCTTACCCTTACGTTACTCACTCGATCAAACCACCTCACACCACATATTGTCCTCAAACATCTCATTTCCAGCACATCCATCCTCCTGCGCACAACTCTATCCATAGCCCACGCCTCGCAACCATACAACATTGTTGGAACCACTATTCCTTCAAACATACCCATTTTTCCTTTCCGATATAATGTTCTCGACTTCCACACATTCTTCAAGGCCCCCAGAATTTTCGCCCCCTCCCCCACCCTATGATCCACTTCCGCTTCCATGGTTCCATCCGTTGCCAGATCCACTCCCAGATATCTAAAACACTTCACTTCCTCCAGTTTTTCTCCATTCAAACTCACCTCCCAATTGACTTGACCCTCAACCCTACTGTACCTAATAACCTTGCTCTTATTCACATTTACTCTTAACTTTCTTCTTCCACACACTTTACCAAACTCAGTCACCAGCTTCTGCAGTTTTCTCACATGAATCAGCCACCAGCGCTGTATCATCAGCGAACAACAACTGACTCACTTCCTAAGCTCTCTCATCCCCAACAGACTTCAAACTTGCCCCTCTTTCCAAAACTCTTGCATTTACCTCCCTAACAACCCCATCCATAAACAAATTAAACAACCATGGAGACATCACACACCCCTGCCGCAAACCTACATTCACTGAGAACCAATCACTTTCCTCTCTTCCTACACGTACACTTGCCTTACATATATATATATATGTATGTATATATATATATATATATATATATATATATATATATATATATATATATATATATATATATATATATATATATATATATATATATATATATATATATATATATATATATATATATATATATATATATATACATATGTATATATATATATATATATATATATATATATATATATATATATATATATATATATATATATATATACATATATATATATATATATATATATATGTATATATATATATATATATATATATATATATATATATATATATATATATATATATATATATATATATATATATATATATATATATATATAAATATAATCCCCTGGGGATAGGGGAGAAAGAATACTTCCCACGTATTCCCTGCGTGTCGTAGAAGGCGACTAAAAGGGGAAGGAGCGGTTGGCTGGAAATCCTCCCCTCTCGTTTTTTTTTTAATTTTCCAAAAGAAGGAACAGAGGGGGGCCAGGCGAACATATTCCAAAAAAGGCCCAGTCCTCTGTTCTTAACGCTACCTCGCTAACGCGGGAAATAGCGAATAGTTTAAAAGAAAAAGAAAGAATATATAAGTGAGCTTGGGAAGGAGACTTGTGTGAGGAAGTACCAGGAGAGACTGAGTACAGAATGGAAAAAGGTGAGAACAATGGAAGTAAGGGGAGTGGGGGAGGAATGGGATATATTTAGGGAATCAGTGATGGATTGCACAAAAGATGCTTGTGGCATGAGAAGAGTGGGAGGTGGGTTGATTAGAAAGGGTAGTGAGTGGTGGGATGAAGAAGTACGAGTATTAGTGAAAGAGAAGAGAGAGGCATTTGGACGATTTTTGCAGGGATAAAATGCAATTGAGTGGGAGATGTATAAAAGAAAGAGACAGGAGGTCACGAGAAAGGTGCAAGAGGTGAAAAAAAGGGCAAATGAGAGTTGGGGTGAGAGAGTATCATTAAATTTTAGGGAGAATAAAACGATGTTCTTGAAGGAGGTAAATAAAGTGCGTAAGACAAGGGAGCAAATGGGAACTTCAGTGAAGGGCGCAAATGGGGAGGTGATAACAAGTATTGGTGATGTGAGAAGGAGATGGAGTGAGTATTTTGAAGGTTTGTTGAATGTGTTTGATGATAGAGTGGCAGGTATAGGGTGTTTTGGTCGAGGTGGTGTGCAAAGTGAGAGGGTTAGGGAAAATGATTTGGTAAACAGAGAAGAGGTAGTAAAAGCTTTGCGGAAGATGAAAGCCGGCAAGGCAGCAGGTTTGGATGGTATTACAATGGAATTTATTAAAAAAGGGGGTGACTGTATTGTTGACTGGTTGGTAAGGTTATTTAATGTATGTATGACTCATGGTGAGGTGCCTGAGGATTGGCGGAATGCGTGCATAGTGCCATTGTGCAAAGGCAAAGGGGATAAGGTTGAGTGCTCAAATTACAGAGGTATAAGTTTGTTGAGTATTCCTGGTAAATCATATGGGAGTGTATTGATTGAGAGGGTGAAGGCATGTACAGAGCATCAGATTGGGGAAGAGCAGTGTGTTTTCAGAATTGGTAGAGGATGTGTGGATCAGGTGTTTGTTTGAAGAATGTATGTGAGAAATACTTAGAAAAGCAAATGGATTTGTATGTAGCATTTATGGATCTGGAGAAGGCATATGATAGAGTTGATAGAGATGCTCTGTGGAAGGTATTAAGAATATATGGTGTGGGAGGCAAGTTGTTAGAAGCAGTGAAAAGTTTTTATCGAGGATGTAAGGCATGTGTACGTGTAGGAAGAGAGGAAAGTGATTGGTTCTCAGTGAATGTAGGCTTGCGGCAGGGGTGTGTGATGTCTCCATGGTTGTTTAATTTGTTTATGGATGGGGTTGTTAGGGAGGTGAATGCAAGAGTTTTGGAAAGAGGGGCAAGTATGAAGTCTTTTGGGGATGAGAGAGCTTGGGAAGTGAGTCAGTTGTTGTTCGCTGATGATACAGCGCTGGTGGCTGATTCATGTGTGAAACTGCAGAAGCTGGTGACTGAGTTTGGTAAGGTGTGTGAAAGAAGAAAGTTAAGAGTAAATGTGAATAAGAGCAAGGTTATTAGGTACAGTAGGGTTGAGGGTCAATTCAATTGGGAGGTGAGTTTGAATGGAGAAAATCTGGAGGAAGTGAAGTGTTTTAGATATCTGGGAGTGGATCTGGCAGCGGATGGAACCATGGAAGCGGAAGTGGATCATAATGTGGGGGAGGGGGCAAAAATTCTGGGAGCCTTGAAGAATGTGTGGAAGTCGAGAACTTTATCTCGGAAAGCAAAAATGGGTATGTTTGAAGGAATGGTGGTTCCAACAATATTGTATGGTTGCGAGGCGTGGGCTATGGATAGAGTTGTGCGCAGGAGGATGGATGTGCTGGAAATGAGATGTTTGAGGACAATGTGTGGTGTGAGGTGGTTTGATCGAGTAAGTAACGTAAGGGTAAGAGAGATGTGTGGAAATATAAAGAGCGTGATTGAGAGAGCAGAAGAGGGTGTTTTGAAGTGGTTTGGGCACATGGAGAGAATGAGTGAGGAAAGATTGACCAAGAGGATATATGTGTCGGAGGTGGAGGGAACGAGGAGAAGAGGGAGACCAAATTGGAGGTGGAAAGATGGAGTGAAAAAGATTTTGTGTGATCGGGGCCTGAACATGCAGGAGGGTAAAAGGAGGCGAAGGAATAGAGTGAATTGGAGTCATGTGGTATACCGGGGTTGACGTGCTGTCAGTGGATTGAATCAAGGCATGTAAAGCGTCTGGGGTAAACCATGGAAAGCTGTGTAGGTATGTATATTTGCGTGTGTGGACGTATGTATATACATGTGTATGGGCTGGGTTGGGCCATTTCTTTCGTCTGTTTCCTTGCGCTACCTCGCAAACGCGGGAGACAGCGACAAAGCAAAAAAAAAAAAAAAAAATATATATATATATATATATATATATATATATATATATATATATATATATATATATATATATATGTATATATATATATGATTTATTCATTTATTTTGCTTTGTCGGTGTCTACCGCGTTAGCGAGGAAGCGCAAGGACGGGAAAAATAATTTGGTAAGCAGAGAAGAGGTAGTAAAAGCTTTGCAGAAGATGAAAGCCGGGAAGGCAGCAGTTTTGGATGGTATTGCAGTCAAATTTATTAAAAAGGGAGTGACTGTATTGTTGACTGTTTGGTAAGGTTATTCAATGTATGTATAGCTCATGGTGAGGTGCCTGAGGATTGGAAGAATTCTTGCATAGTGCCATTGTACAAAGGCAAAGAGGATAAAAGTGAGTGCTCAAATTACAGAGGTATAAGTCTGTTGAGTATTCCTTGGAAATGAAATGGAAGGGTATTGATTGAGAGGGTGAAGGCATGTACAGAGCATCAGATTGGGGAAGAGCAGTGTGGTTTCAGAACTGATAGAGGATGCGTGGATCAGGTGTTTGCTTTTTGAAGAATGTATGTGAGAAATACTTAGAAAGGAACTGGGTTTGGATGTAGCGTTTATTGATCTGAATGTAGGATATGATAGAGTTGATAGAGATGCTCTGTGGGAAGGTATTTAAGAAATATGGTGTTGGGAGGAAGTTGTTAGAAGCAGTGAAAAGTTTTTATCGAGGATTGTAGGCATAGTATGCGTG